>NW_024609716.1:282500-335000 GCF_018296145.1 Oncorhynchus tshawytscha
ACAACACAATACAATCATTATGTAGTTACTAAACAACACACATTATACTATCATTATGTAGTTACTAAACAACACACATTATACAATCATTATGTAGTTACTAAACAACACACATTATACTATCATTATGTAGTTACTAAACAACACAATACAATCATTATGTAGTTATTAAACAACACACATTATACTATCATTATGTAGTTATTAAACAACACACATTATACTATCATTATGTAGTTACTAAACAACACACATTATACTATCATTATGTAGTTATTAAAGAACACACATTATACTATCATTATGTAGTTACTAAACAACACACATTATACTATCATTATGTAGTTATTAAACAACACACATTATACTATCATTATGTAGTTACTAAACAACACACATTATACTATCATTATGTAGTTATTAAACAACACACATTATACTATCATTATGTAGTTACTAAACAACACACATTATACTATCATTATGTAGTTACTAAACAACACACATTATACTATCATTATGTAGTTATTAAACAACACACATTATACTATCATTATGTAGTTACTAAACAACACACATTATACTATCATTATGTAGTTACTAAACAACACACATTATACTATCATTATGTAGTTATTAAACAACACACATTATACTATCATTATGTAGTTATTAAACAACACACATTACAAAGTCTTTATATCGGAGGGGCTGTCATTGGTTAGTGGATGTAATATTGTTTCAGGGCTGTGATTGGTCTTACTTGTTGACGTGCTGCATCAGTTTGTTGGTTGCTGATAGGTCAGTGTCTCTTACTTCCTGGATCAGCACGATATCATAACGGTGCACTATCTAATACATTTTAAAAAATCATCATATAAATGAATAACAACTAAGGTTCCCGGACACAGCCTGGTCTTGGACTAAGAAGTACATTCAGATGGAGAATCTACAATCCCTTTTAGTCCCAAGATGTTATGAGATAAAACGTTACATTGTGATGTCATGAGATAAAATGTTACATTATGATGTCATGAGATAAAAGGTTACATTGTGATGTTATGAGATAAAGTGTTACATTATGATGTCATGAGATAAAGCGCCACATTGTGATGTCATGAGATAAAACGTTATATTGTGATGTTATGAGATAAAGTGTTACATTATGATGTCATGAGATAAAACGTTACATTATGATGTTATGAGATAAAGTGTTACAATGTGATGTTATGAGATAAAGCTCTACCTGAGTGATGATGTCCATGAGGGTTGAGTTGGAGGACTTCTTGTCTCCGAATGTCTTAATGTTGAAGGCTCCTAGCAGCAGACAGCCTCCCAGCTGCACCAGGGCCAATAGGAACAGCACTAACAGACAGGCTACACGCATTCTAGGGGTCAGGGGTTAGAGGTCAGATATGACAGGCCACACACACACGTCCTGGAGGTCAGGGATTAGAGGTTAGATATTACAGGCCACACACATCCTGGAGGTCAGGGATTAGAGGTTAGATATGGGGTTATATCCTGCCTGTTTGGCCCTGTCCTGGGGTATCGTCGGACGGGGCCACAGTGTCTCCTGACCCCTCCTGTCTCAGCCTCCAGTATTTATGCTGCAGTAGTTTATGTGTCGGGGGGCTAGGGTCAGTCTGTTATATCTGGAGTACTTTTCCTGTCTTATCCGGTGTCCTGTGTGAATTTAAGTATGCTCTCTCTAATTCTTTCTTTCTCTCTTTCTTTCTCTCTCGGAGGACCTGAGCCCTAGGACCATGCCTCAGGACTACCTGACATGATTTTATTTTATTTATTTATTTTACCTTTATTTAACCAGGTAGGCAAGTTGAGAACAAGTTCTCATTTACAATTGCGACCTGGCCAAGATAAAGCAAAGCAGTTCGACAGATACAACGACACAGAGTTACACATGGAGTAAAACAAACATACAGTCAATAATACAGTATAAACAAGTCTATATACAATGTGAGCAAATGAGGTGAGAAGGGAGGTAAAGGCAAAAAAGGCCATGGTGGCAAAGTAAATACAATATAGCAAGTAAAACACTGGAATGGTAGTTTTGCAATGGAAGAATGTGCAAAGTAGAAATAAAAATAATGGGGTGCAAAGGAGCAAAATAAATAAATAAATAAAAATTAAATAGAGTTGGGAAAGAGGTAGTTGTTTGGGCTAAATTATAGGTGGGCTATGTACAGGTGCAGTAATCTGTGAGCTGCTCTGACAGTTGGTGCTTAAAGCTAGTGAGGGAGATAAGTGTTTCCAGTTTCAGAGATTTTTGTAGTTCGTTCCAGTCATTGGCAGCAGAGAACTGGAAGGAGAGGCGGCCAAAGGAAGAATTGGTTTTGGGGGTGACTAGAGAGATATACCTGCTGGAGCGTGTGCTACAGGTGGGAGATGCTATGGTGACCAGCGAGCTGAGATAAGGGGGACTTTACCTAGCAGGGTCTTGTAGATGACATGGAGCCAGTGGGTTTGGCGACGAGTATGAAGCGAGGGCCAGCCAACGAGAGCGTACAGGT
Source organism: Oncorhynchus tshawytscha (assembly GCF_018296145.1). Taxonomy (NCBI): domain Eukaryota; kingdom Metazoa; phylum Chordata; class Actinopteri; order Salmoniformes; family Salmonidae; genus Oncorhynchus; species Oncorhynchus tshawytscha. The sequence goes on from NW_024609716.1 coordinate 285,032, forward strand.
CGCAATGGTGGGTAGTATATGGGGCTTTGGTGATAAAACGGATTGCACTGTGATAGACTGCATCCAATTTGTTGAGTAGGGTATTGGAGGCTATTTTGTAAATGACATCACCAAAGTCGAGGACTGGTAGGATGGTCAGTTTTACAAGGGTATGTTTGACAGCATGAGTGAAGGATGCTTTGTTGCGAAATAGGAAGCCAATTCTAGATTTAACTTTGGATTGGAGATGTTTGATATGGGTCTGGAAGGAGAGTTTACAGTCTAACCAGACACCTAAGTATTTGTAGTTGTCCACGTATTCTAAGTCAGAGCCGTCCAGAGTAGTGATGTTGGACAGGCTGGTAGGTGCAGGTAGCGATCGGTTGAAGAGCATGCATTTAGTTTTACTTGTATTTAAGAGCAATTGGAGGCCACGGAAGGAGAGTTGTATGGCATTGAAGCTTGCCTGGAGGGTTGTTAACACAGTGTCCAAAGAAGGGCCGGAAGTATACAGAATGGTGTCGTCTGCGTAGAGGTGGATCAGGGATTCACCAGCAGCAAGAGCGACCTCATTGATGTATACAGAGAAGAGAGTCGGTCCAAGAATTGAACCCTGTGGCACCCCCATAGAGACTGCCAGAGGTCCGGACAGCAGACCCTCCGATTTGACACACTGAACTCTATCAGAGAAGTAGTTGGTGAACCAGGCGAGGCAATTATTTGAGAAACCAAGGCTGTCGAGTCTGCCGATGAGGATGTGGTGATTGACAGAGTCGAAAGCCTTGGCCAGATCAATGAATACGGCTGCACAGTAATGTTTCTTATCGATGGCGGTTAAGATATCGTTTAGGACCTTGAGCGTGGCTGAGGTGCACCCATGACCAGCTCTGAAACCAGATTGCATAGCAGAGAAGGTATGGTGAGATTCGAAATGGTCGGTAATCTGTTTGTTGACTTGGCTTTCGAAGACCTTAGAAAGGCACGGTAGGATAGATATAGGTCTGTAGCAGTTTGGGTCAAGAGTGTCCCCCTTTGAAGAGGGGGATGACCGCAGCTGCTTTCCAATCTTTGGGAATCTCAGACGACACGAAAGAGAGGTTGAACAGGCTAGTAATAGGGGTGGCAACAATTTCGGCAGATAATTTTAGAAAGAAAGGGTCCAGATTGTCTAGCCCGGCTGATTTGTAGGGGTCCAGATTTTGCAGCTCTTTCAGAACATCAGCTGAATGGATTTGGGAGAAGGAGAAATGGGGAAGGCTTGGGCGAGTTGCTGTTGGGGGTGCAGTGCTGTTGTCCGGGGTAGGAGTAGCCAGGTGGAAAGCATGGCCAGCCGTAGAAAAATGCTTATTGAAATTCTCAATTATGGTGGATTTATCATTGGTGACAGTGTTTCCTATCCTCAGTGCAGTGGGCAGCTGGGAGGAGGTGTTCTTATTCTCCATGGACTTTACAGTGTCCCAGAACTTTTTGAGTTAGTGTTGCAGGAAGCAAATTTCTGCTTGAAAAAGCTAGCCTTGGCTTTTCTAACTGCCTGTGTATAATGGTTTCTAGCTTCCCTGAACAGCTGCATATCACGGGGCTGTTCGATGCTAATGCAGAACGCCATAGGATGTTTTTGTGTTGGTTAAGGGCAGTCAGGTCTGGGGAGAACCAAGGGCTATATCTGTTCCTGGTTCTAAATTTCTTGAATGGGGCATGTTTATTTAAGATGGTTAGGAAGGCATTTAAAAAAATATCCAGGCATCCTGTACTGACGGGATGAGATCAATATCCTTCCAGGATACCCCGGCCAGGTCGATTAGAAAGGCCTGCTCGCAGAAGTGTTTCAGGGAGCGTTTTACAGTGAAGAGTGGAGATCGTTTGACCGCTGACCCATTACGGATGCAGGCAATGAGGCATGATGAATCCTTGCTGTCCCCAGTCCACCTGGCCGTGCTGCTGCTCCAGTTTCAACTGTTCTGCCATATTATTATTGTACCATGCTGGTCATTTATGAACATTTGAACATCTTGGCCATGTTCTGTTATAATCTCCACCCAACACACCCAGAAGAGGACTGGCCACCCCACATAGCCTGGTTCCTCTCTAGGTTTCTTCCTAGGTTTTGGCCTTTCTAGGGAGTTTTTCCTAGCCACCGTGCTTCTACACCTGCATTGCTTGCTGTTTGGGGTTTTAGGCTGGGTTTCTGTACAGCACTTTGAGATATCAGCCGATGTACGAAGGGCTATATAAATACATTTGATATGAACTAATGGGGATCCATAATCAACCCCAGAAGAGTAGCAGCTGCCTTGGCAGGAACTAATGGGGATCCATAAAAAAACCCAGGAAGAGTAGCTGCTGCCTTGGCAGGAACTAATGGGGATCCATAATAAACCCCAGGAAGAGTAGCTGCTGCCTTGACAGGAACTAATGGGGATCCATAATAAACCCCAGGAAGAGTAGCTGCTGCCTTGACAGGAACTAATGGGGATCCATAATAAACCCCAGGAAGAGTAGCTGCTGCCAAGGCAGGGACTAATGCTGATACCTAATAAATACAAATTTGGGACATAAGCATAGTGTAAACGAAACATGAAGAAGAGCAACCTACCTGCTTGTGTTGGTTGGTTCAATGTAGTGTGGGTCCACTGCCTCAGTGGGGTCTGAAGGGAGAGGAAGCCTGCTATTATAGAGAGAGGACAGAGCCCTCTGTGTGTCCGTTCTAACAGTCTACTGTTGTACCTTTGACACAGAAGCCCCTATCTGCCCCTCCCATCAGCTTACATTCACCTAGGCTGGAGGCTGGGACTGTGGGAAAACAGCACGTTGTAGTTAGGTCCACGGAGGGAGGAAGAGGTGGGTGGAGGGGAGGGGAGGGAGTGGGGTGGGGGGGGTAGCGGGCGTGGGGTTGAGTGAAAGCATCAAGGCTGAACTAGGCAGAGCTACGGTGGTAAGGAGGGAACATTGCCTTTAAAAGGTGCATAGTGTATAAGTGGTGATGGGATTGAATCCCGGCCCAAGGCTAGTTCAGATGAAGATAGAGTGGTGATGGGGTTGAATCCCCGGCCCAAGGCTAGTTCAGATGAAGATAGAGTGGTGATGGGGTTGAATCCCGGCCCAAGGCTAGTTCAGATGAAGATAGAGTGGTGATGGGGTTGAATCCCGGTCCAAGGCTAGTTCAGATGAAGATAGAGTGGTGATGGGTTGAATCCCAGTCCAAGGCTAGTTCAGATGAAGATAGATGGTGATGGGGTTGAATCCCAGTCCAAGGCTAGTTCAAATCAAATCAAATCAAATCAAATTTTATTTGTCACATACACATGGTTAGCAGATGTTAATGCGAGTGTAGCGAAATGCTTGTGCTTCTAGTTCCGACAATGCAGTAATAACCAACAAGTAATCTAACTAACAATTCCAAAACTACTGTCTTATACACAGTGTAAGGGGATAAAGAATATGTACATAAGGATATATGAATGAGTGATGGTACAGAGCAGCATAGGCAAGATACAGTAGCTGATATTGAGTACAGTATATACATATGAGATGAGTATGTAAACAAAGTGGCATAGTTAAAGTGGCTAGTGATACATGTATTACATAAGGATGCAGTCGATGATATAGAGTACAGTATATACATATGCATATGAGATGAATAATGTAGGGTATGTAAACATTATATAAGGTAGCATTGTTTAAAGTGGCTAGTGATATATTTACATCATTTCCCATCAATTCCCATTATTAAAGTGGCTGGAGTTGAGTCAGTGTCAGTGTCAGTGTGTTGGCAGCAGCCACTCAATGTTAGTGGTGGCTGTTTAACAGTCTGATGGCCTTGAGATAGAAGCTGTTTTTCAGTCTCTCGGTCCCAGCTTTGATGCACCTGTACTGACCTCGCCTTCTGGATGATAGCGGGGTGAACAGGCAGTGGCTCGGGTGGTTGATGTCCTTGATGATCTTTATGGCCTTCCTGTAACATCGGGTGGTGTAGGTGTCCTGGAGGGCAGGTAGTTTGCCCCCGGTAATGCGTTGTGCAGACCTCACTACCCTCTGGAGAGCCTTACGGTTGAGGGCGGAGCAGTTGCCGTACCAGGCGGTGATACAGCCCGCCAGGATGCTCTCGATTGTGCATCTGTAGAAGTTTGTGAGTGCTTTTGGTGACAAGCCGAATTTCTTCAGCCTCCTGAGGTTGAAGAGGCGCTGCTGCGCCTTCTTCACGATGCTGTCTGTGTGAGTGGACCAATTCAGTTTGTTCGTGATGTGTATGCCGAGGAACTTAAAACTTGCTACCCTCTCCACTGCTGTTCCATCGATATGGATAGGGGGGTGTTCCCTCTGCTGTTTCCTGAAGTCCACAATCATCTCCTTAGTTTTGTTGACGTTGAGTGTGAGGTTGTTTTCCTGACACCACATCGTCTGCATCGTCTGTGGACCTATTTGGGCGGTAAGCAAATTGGAGTGGGTCTAGGGTGTCAGGTAGGGTGGAGGTGATATGGTCCTTGACTAGTCTCTCAAAGCACTTCATGATGACGGATGTGAGTGCTACGGGGCGGTAGTCGTTTAGCTCAGTTACCTTATCTTTCTTGGGAACAGGAACAATGGTGGCCCTCTTGCAGCATGTGGGAACAGCAGACTGGTATAGGGATTGATTGAATATGTCCGTAAACACACCGGCCAGCTGGTCTGCGCATGCTCTGAGGGCGCGGCTGGGGATGCCGTCTGGGCCTGCAGCCTTGCGAGGGTTAACACGTTTAAATGTCTTACTCACCTCGGCTGCAGTGAAGGAGAGACCGCATGTTTTCATTGCAGGCCGTGTCAGTGGCACTGTATTGTCCTCAAAGCGGGCAAAAAGTTATTTAGTCTGCCTGGGAGCAAGACATCCTGGTCCGTGACTGGGCTGGATTTCTTCCTGTAGTCCGTGATTGACTGTAGACCCTGCCACATGCCTCTTGTGTCTGAGCCGTTGAATTGAGATTCTACTTTGTCTCTGTACTGACGCTTAGCTTGTTTAATAGCCTTGCGGAGGGAATAGCTGCACTGTTTGTATTCAGTCATGTCACCAGACACCTTGCCCTGATTAAAAGCAGTGGTTCGCGCTTTCAGTTTCACACGAATGCTGCCATCAATCCACGGTTTCTGGTTAGGGAATGTTTTAATCGTTGCTATGGGAACGACATCTTCAACGCACGTTCTAATGAACTCGCACACCGAATCAGCGTATTCGTCAATGTTGTTGTCTGACGCAATACGAAACATGTCCCAGTCCACGTGATGGAAGCAGTCTTGGAGTGTGGAGTCAGCTTGGTCAGACCAGCGTTGAACAGACCTCAGCATGGGAGCTTCTTGTTTTAGTTTCTGTCTGTAGGCAGGGATCAACAAAATGGAGTTGTGGTCAGCTTTTCCGAAAGGGGCGGGGCAGGGCCTTATATGCGTCCCAGAAGTTAGAGTAACAATGAACCAAGGTCTTTCCACCCCTGGTTGCGCAATCGATATGCTGATAGAATTTAGGAGTCTTGTTTTCAGATTAGCCTTGTTAAAATCCCCAGCTACAATGAATGCAGCCTCCGGATAAATCGTTTCCAGTTTGCAGAGAGTTAAATAAAGTTCGTTCAGAGCCATCGATGTGTCTGCTTGGGGGGGGATATATACGGCTGTGATTATAATCGAAGAGAATTCTCTTGGTAGATAATGCGGTCTACATTTGATTGTGAGGAATTCTAAATCAGGTGAACAGAAGGATTTGAGTTCCTGTATGTTTCTTTCATCACACCATGTCACGTTGGCCATAAGGCATACGCCCCCGCCCCTCTTCTTACCAGAAAGATGTTTGTCTCTGTCGGCGCGATGCGTGGAGAAACCAGCTGGCTGCACCGACTCCGATAGCGTCACTCCAGTGAGCCATGTTTCCGTGAAGCATAGAACGTTACAGTCTCTGATGTCCCTCTGGAATGCTACCCTTGCTCGGATTTCATCAACCTTGTTGTCAAGAGACTGGACATTGGCAAGAAGAATGCTAGGGAGTGGTGCACGATGTGCCCGTCTCCGGAGTCTGACCAGAAGACCGCCTCGTTTCCCTCTTTTTCTGAGTCGTTTTTTTTTTCGCTGCATGGAATCCACTCCGTTGTCCTGTTTGTAAGGCAGAACACAGGATCCGCGTCGCGAAAAACATATTCTTGATCGTACTGATGGTGAGTTGACGCTGATCTTATATTCAGTAGTTCTTCTCGACTGTATGTAATGAAACCTAAGATGACCTGGGGTACTAGTGTAAGAAATAACATGTAAAAAAACAAAAACCTGCATAGTTTCCTAGGAACGCGAAGCGAGGCAGCCATCTCTGTCGGCGCCGGACATGAAGATAAATGGTGATGGGTTGAATCCCCGGTCCAAGGCTAGTTCAGATGAAGATAGAGTGGTGATGGGTTGAATCCCCGGCCCAAGGCTAGTTCAGATGAAGATAAATGGTGATGGGTTGAATCCCCGGTCCAAGGCTAGTTCAGATGAAGATAGAGTGGTGATGGGGTTGAATCCCAGTCCAAGGCTAGTTCAGATGAAGATAGAGTGGTGATGGGGTTGAATCCCAGTCCAAGGCTAGTTCAGATGAAGATAGAGTGGTGATGGGGTTGAATCCCAGTCCAAGGCTAGTTCAGATGAAGATAAAGTGGTGATGGGATTGAATCCCGGCCCAAGGCTAGTTCAGATGAAGATAGAGTGGTGATGGGTTGAATCCCCGGCCCAAGGCTAGTTCAGATGAAGATAAATGGTGATGGGTTGAATCCCCGGCCCAAGGCTAGTGAGATCAGTTGAACTGTTCAGGACACATATAGACTTCTATTTTATTGAACCTTTATTTAACTTGGCAAGTCAGCTAAGAACAAATTATTATTTACAATGACAGCCTACCCCGGCCAAACCCAGACGGCGCTGGGTCAATTGTGCGCCGCCCTACGTGATTCCCAATCACGGCCAGATGTGATACAGCCTGGATTCAGACCAGGGACTGTAGACATGCCTCTTGCACTGAGATGCAGTGCCTTAGACCGCTGCACCACTCGGGAGTCTAGTACTATACTATAGATGAGATAAGTCGGGCACACAGATAGTTTCCCAGACGATATCGTGCACACGCAGGTGCACATGCCGACAAAAGAGTTCACTCCTGCTGCAGCCTATCCAATATAAAGCGTTGCGGAGCTGCTTCACAGCCCAGCTCAGAGGTCCTGTCGTGTTAGTGTTTGTCCTGGGTGTGAGACGGGACCAGGTGTCTTCAGTGAGCTGATAAGATTAAACCTAAACTAGATAGAGTGAAGGAGCTACGTGTTTGACTGGTGCTCTTACTGGTTATAACTTCATTATGGGGAAAGGGGGAGTAACTTTCCATGTGAGTCTCAGGGATGACACAGCATGTCTGTATTTACGTTATCAAATGGCACCTGTGACCCTATTCCATACATAGTGGTTTTTTACTTTTATTTATTTTTAACTTCAGTTTATTTTAGTATATAAATGTACTTTCTTAAAACTTGTTTTAAATTTTCTTTAAACGACATTGTTGGTTAAGAGCTTGTAACTAAGCATTTGACTGTAATTACATTACATTCTAAATTAATATATATAAATAAAAATCACTTTTTTCTGGTCAAAAGTAGTGCAAAATCAAATCAAATCCAATTTTATTTTTCACATGCGCAGAATACAACAGGTGTATAACATACCTACATACCTACATACAGTACCTGCACAACAGGTGTATAACATACCTACATACCTACATACAGTACCTGCACAACAGGTGTATAACATACCTACATACCTACACACAGTACCTGCACAACAGGTGTATAACATACCTACATACCTACATACAGTACCTGCACAACAGGTGTATAACATACCTACATACCTATACACAGTACCTGCACAACAGGTGTATAACATACCTACATACCTACATACAGTACCTGCACAACAGGTGTATAACATACCTACATACCTACATACAGTACCTGCACAACAGGTGTATAACATACCTACATACCTACATACCTACATACAGTACCTGCACAACAGGTGTATAACATACCTACATACCTACACACAGTACCTGCACAACAGGTGTATAACATACCTACATACCTACATACAGTACCTGCACAACAGGTGTATAACATACCTACATACCTACATACAGTACCTGCACAACAGGTGTATAACATACCTACATACCTACACACAGTACCTGCACAACAGGTGTATAACATACCTACATACCTACATACAGTACCTGCACAACAGGTGTATAACATACCTACATACCTACACACAGTACCTGCACAACAGGTGTATAACATACCTACATACCTACATACAGTACCTGCACAACAGGTGTATAACATACCTACATACCTACATACAGTACCTGCACAACAGGTGTATAACATACCTACATACCTACACACAGTACCTGCACAACAGGTGTATAACATACCTACATACCTACACACAGTACCTGCACAACAGGTGTATAACATACCTACATACCTACATACAGTACCTGCACAACAGGTGTATAACATACCTACATACCTCATACATTTACCTGCACAACAGGTGTATAACATACCTACATACCTACATACAGTACCTGCACAACAGGTGTATAACATACCTACATGTACATACAGTACCTGTCACAACAGGTGTATAACATACCTATGTACAACAGGTGTATAACATACCTACATACCTACACAACAGGTGTATAACATACCTACATACCTGCACAACAGGTGTATAACATACCTACATACCTACATACAGTACCTGCACAACAGGTGTATAACATACCTACATACCTACATACAGTACCTGCACAACAGGTGTATAACATACCTACATACCTACACAACAGGTGTATAACATACCTACATACCTACACAACAGGTGTATAACATATGTACATACAGTACCTACACAACAGGTGTATAACATACCTACATACCTACACAACAGGTGTATAACATACCTACATACCTACACAACAGGTGTATAACATACCTACATACCTACACAACAGGTGTATAACATACCTACATACAGTACCTACACAACAGGTGTATAACATACCTACATACAGTACCTACACAACAGGTGTATAACATACCTACATACCTACACAACAGGTGTATAACATACTTACATACAGTACCTACACAACAGGTGTATAACATACCTACATACCTACACAACAGGTGTATAACATACCTACATACAGTACCTACACAACAGGTGTGGGTATGTAGGTATGTTATACATCTGTTGTAATTCGGCGCATGTGAGAAATTACATTTGATTTGATTTTGCACTGAAAGTTATTTTTATTATTATATATATATATTTTGAATGTAATTTATCAGGGAGTGCTGCAGCACCTCGACACCCCTGCTATGGGAATTAAGAAATTACAGTACCTTCAGAAAATATTCACACCCCTGGACTTTTTCCACATTTTGTTGTGTTACAAAGTGGGAATAAATTGCTATTTTTTGTCAAGGCTGAAAGGTCAAATCAACTCAAATCAAATTTTATTGGTCACATACACAGGGTTAGCAGATGTTATTGGTCACATACACATGGTTAGCAGAAGTTATTGGTCACATGGTTAGCAGATGTTATTGGTCACATACACATGGTTAGCAGATGTTATTGCGAGTGTAGCGAAATGCTTGTGCTATTAGTTAGAACAAGTAATATCTAACAATTACACAACAAATACCTAGTACACACAGATCTAAGTAAAGGAATGGAATAAGAATATATATATATATATATATATACAGTGGGGAGAACAAGTATTTGATACACTGCATTTACAATAAAATGCAAATGAATTACTTAAAAATCATACAATGTGATTTTCTGGATTTTTGTTTTAGATTCCGTCTCTCACAGCTGAAGTGTACCTATGATAAAAATTACAGACCTCTACATGCTTTGTAAGTAGAAAACCTGCAAAATCGGCAGTGTATCAAATACTTGTTCTCCCCACTGTATATATATGGAGGAGCAATGACAGAGCGGCATAGGCTAAGATGCAGTAGAATAGTATAGAATACAGTATATACATATGAGATGAGTAATGCATTATAAATGTGACTAGTGTTCCATGTATTAAAGTGGCCAGTGATTTCAAGTCTGTATGTCGGCAGCAGCCTCTCTGTGTTAGTGGTGGCTGTTAAACAGTCTGATGGCCTTGAGATAGAAGCTGTTTTTCAGTCTCTCGGTCCCTGCTTTGATGCACCTGTACTGACCTCGCCTTCTGGATGACAGCGGGGTGAACAGGCAGTGGCTCGGGTGGTTGTTGTCCTTGATGATTGTTTTTGGCCTTCCTGTGACATCGAGTGCTGTTGTATTGGATTTGCTCAAAACATAACACTTTGTATTCAGGACAAAACGTTAACTGCTTTGCCATATGATTTGCAGTATTACTTTAGTGCCTTGTTACAAACAGGATCCATGTTTTTTGGAATGTTTTTATTCTGTACAGGCTTCCTTCCTTTTTTAGCAGTATTACTTTAGTGCCGCGTTGCAAACAGGATGTATGTTCTGGAATGTTTTTAATATTCTGGAATGTTTTTAATATTCTGGAATGTTTTTAATATTCTGAAATATTTTTAATATTCTGGAAAGTTTTTAATATTCTGGAATGTTTTTAATATTCTGGAATGTTTTTATTCTGTACAGGCTTCCTTCTTTTCAGTCACAAATCTGTGTTTGAAATGTACAGCTCGACTGAGGGTCCTTACAGATATAATAGTATGTGTGGGGGGGTACAGAGATGAGGTAGTCATTCAAAAAATCATGTTAAACACTATATTTACACACTGTGAGTCCATGAAACGTATTATGTGACTGAAGCAAACGTTTACTCCTGAACTTATTTTAGCGTTTCCATAACAACGGCGGTGAATAATTATTGACTTAAAAAAGATATATCAGCTTTTCATTTGAAATACATTTGTTAACATTTCCAAAAAAACAAACATTTTTTTAACTCAACATTGTAGAGTATTGTGTTTAGGACAGTGACACAAAATCTCCATTTAATCCATTTTGAATTCAGGCTGTAACACAATAAAATGTTGCAATAAGTCAAGGGGTGTGATTACTTCCTGATTACTTCCTGATTACTTCCTGATTACTTCCTGAAGGCTCTGTATGGTGTCCTGTAAGGACCCTGATCAAAAGGGGTGTGATTACTTCCTGATTACTTCCTGATTACTTCCCGATTACTTCCTGATTACTTCCTGAAGGCTCTGTATGGTGTCCTGTAAGGACCCTGATCAAAAGGGGTGTGATTACTTCCTGATTACTTCCTGATTACTTCCTGATTACTTCCTGATTACTTCCTGAAGTCTCTGTATGGTGTCCCGTAAGGACCCTGATCAAAAGGGGTGTGATTACTTCCTGATTGCTTCCTGATTACTTCCTGAAGTCTCTGTATGGTGTCCCGTAAGGACCCTGATCAAAAGGGGTGTGATTACTTCCTGATTACTTCATGATTACTTCCTGATTACTTCCTGAAGTCTCTGTATGGTGTCCCGTAAGGACCCTGATCAAAAGGGGTGCAGCATTTGATCGTCTGTCTGAGAGGCAAGTTAGTTGCACTTGCAGTTGATAGTGTGTTGATAGCGAGAGAATGAGACCGGATATTGTTATTATCTAGTTATGGATACTAATAAATAGTGGTAATAACTCATAAATAATCAAATAAATAATACATGTTAATTCATAAATTATGTAATAAATTGTGATGTTATTGTCTACACAGGGCTGTTATACTGGCCTGATGTTATTGTCCTCCCAGGGCTGTAATACTGGCCTGATGTTATTGTCTACACAGGGCTGTAATACTGGCCTGATGTTATTGTCTACACAGGGCTGTAATACTGGCCTGATGTTATTGTCTACACAGGGCTGTAATACTGGCCTGATGATACACAGGGCTGTAATACTGGCCTGATGTTATTGTCTACACAGGGCTGTAATACTGGCCTGATGTTGTTGTCTACACAGGGCTGTAATACTGGCCTGTCTACACAGGGCTGTAATACTGGCCTGATGTTATTGTCTACACAGGACTGTAATACTGGCCTGATGATTGTCCTCCCAGGACTGTGCCCCCCACAGGTAATACTGTCCTCCCAGGACCTGCCCCCCACAGGTAATACTGGCCATTGTCCTCCCAGGACTGTGCCCCCCCCACAGGTAATACTGGCCTGATGTTATTGTCCTCCCAGGACTGTAATACTGGCCTGATGTTATTGTCCTCCCAGGACTGTGCCCCCCTCCACAGGTAATACTGGCCTGCTTTGGCCACAGACAGCGGCAGATCGTCAGACTTTCATCTATTACTGTTGTGTCAACTGTATAAAAAATGATGAGGGATTTGACGTTGGGAAGGTGCTTAAACAACTTTACTAGGGGTTTCTTCCTCAGCCGAAAGGAGCATATTTTACTATAGGCTATATCAATGGATACAGAGATGGGAAAAAGATGCACATAAATCTCTCTTGTTACAAGTACAAGATATTTCTAAAAACCAATGTATCAAACATAAAATATAAAATACTTTTGTAAAGTATTGTATCTCGATAAAATACAAGTATTTTGTATTTTCAACCTTTTCAAAATTCTAAATACATTTGCCTGTACACGGCTTCATGTCAAGGTGGTGGGGTGTAGCTGGTGTGTTGGAAAGTCAGGCGCAGGAGAGCAGAGATGAGTGGACGAGGCACTTTAATGAGGCAGTATATGAACAGAACGCAACCGCGTCACCAAAACAAATGCCCTCAGAACAGGTGAGGCAGCTCCAAGTACAACAATAACAAGGTACAAAGTTCAGGCTGTCACAAAGCACGGGTGTAAAATACCAGCCGGTAAAATACCAGCCGGTAAAATACCAGCCGGTAAGAATAATTACACACACAGACATGGTGGGGGAACAGAGGGTTAAATACACCACATGTAATGAGGGCAATGTAATACCAGGTTTGTGGGAAAACAAGACAAAACAAATGGAAAATGAAAGGTGGATTGACCGGTGACGTCGACCGCGAACACCGCCCCGCGAACACCGCCGCCCGCACAAGGAGAGGGACCGACTTCGGTAGAAGTCGTGACACTGCACTCCAACAGCATTCTCAGTAATGGTATAAAAAAAAAACAGTTTGGTTGCTATGACTGTGATATGTGGTTGTTATTCTACCTTGGTTAAATGCACTGGCCGAAATGTAAATGTAAAAATGATCAATTGCAAAGCAAACTGGGTATTATTATTGGCCTTGTTTTGGGTGCGGAGCTCATTAGAATAATACCCAGTGTTCATTTACATTGTTGTCATTTAGCAGACACTCTCATCACACCATAGTGCCATCAGACTTCTGATACCATGTCGTGGAAGATTCAGAATTGGTTGGTAACATTTGTACTATGTTTTATATTCATCAAATGTGTGTAAGTTAATTCTCATCAGAATGTTATTTTTGTATAATACTGTGGCAGGGTTGCAGTTATCTGTTCTATGTCAAAACTAAGTTGCATGGGCCACAGAGAGGGGAGAGGTCAAAGTGTCATCATGTGTAAACATATCTTTTACTCCCTACCTTTCCCATGGTGGGGAAAGGAAGGTGGCAGTGTCTGGAATCATTCTATGCTCCCTCTAATGTTGTTTCTATCTTAACCTATAGCCTCATTCTCCTCTCCGTGAGTTTGTCCAGGATTGGTTTATGGTTCTGGGGTTTGAGAAAGGAAACAAAGCTGAACGATGAATTATGTCTATGCTGTCTGACTATGTGTGTCTTTGCTATTAAAGGAACTCGGTTGCATTGTAAGGGGGCTCTCAGAGAATTCACTGGGGAGACACTGAATTTATCTGAGAGTCACAGGATTGTGATAGAGCTCATATAATTAAAGATGGACTTTTATAACTAACTCTGACTTGTGTGTGTGTGTGGTTTGCTCCCATGATTTGGTAAAAAGAGGAAATTTCCATGACAACCATTGCAGTGTGAAAGGGGGTGACGAAATTGTGAACCGCTATAAAAAATAAAATAAAAAATAATAAACATATATTTAACTTTTTTAATATTGAAAATTATTTTGTAAATATAAATTAAAGGTCTGTATGTAATCTTGTTACAAAATACATTGTAGTTCGGGACAGTGTAAAAAAACAAACATACTCAAGAGTAATTAAATACGTATTTAAAATGCATGTAACAGAAATACTGCCTATGTCTGAACGTATAGTATGTTTGTTACAATCATCTTGGGGAAATTAAACTACAAAACCATATCCCAGAGAAACTACATTTCCGCACACAAAGCTGAATGACTTCCGGAATGTGACATACACAGGAAGAAGCCAACTCGGCTAGTTGTCAAATTAGCAAAAGCTGACTAGCCAGCTAATGTATTGGTGGGAGACTAGTGTCAGTGGTTTTCTGAATAGAGAGCAAATTTGGGTTTTATCATGGTGTTTCCACTGTAGAAAACACTTTAAACGACACCCAAGGGATTTCACCCCACACTTTCCTCTTGTTCGAGCGCATAAACAAGGTAAGGTCGGCTAGCTACCCAGCTAATTGTAGCCATTATCCTCTACTCACTTTTGAACTGACACAGTTAGCGAAGTGGTGTCCAGTTATACTTATATTTCCTTTTACTTATTTTGCCTGGAATCGTAGCTAAGTAGGTCGCTACGTCAGCTAGCTAACTAGCTAACTAACTAACTAACTAGGTTAGCTAACTCTCTTGTTTTGACAACCAGTCAAGTCTAAATATCCAACGCTAGCTAAAGGGGGAAGGAATTGGCTAATAATGCATCTTGTTTAGCTGAATTTACTGTGGAATGTCAACCGAACAACAGAGATGTCAGTTTGCTAGCAGTGTTAGCTAGCTTGATAACAGAGCACCTTACTAGAGCTGCTGATTGGGTTGTTTTGGCATTTAACTTAAAGCTCTGGTTTCGTCCTCACCGACGACAGTTGCTACTGCCACCAGGGGCAGAGTAGCGAGGTTTCAGAAGTTTGTTTGCCTGTCTAGCTATCATTCCCTGTCCCTCTCCATCCACCTGTGCCTCCCAAATGGCACCTTATTCCCTTTATAGTGCACTACTGTTGACCAGAACCTATAGAGCACAGGTCAAGGTAGTGAATTATAAAGGTATTAGGGTGCCATTTGGAATGAACACTCATATCCAGGACCCTGGACAGTCACCTGGCAATTCATTAACCAGCTGACTAACCATTTTAAAAGGACCCTGGACAGTTCACCTGGCAATTCATTAACCAGCTGACTAACCATTTTAAAAGGACCCTGGACAGTTGACCTGACAATTCATTAATCAGCTGACTAACCATTTTAAAAGGACCAAGGACAATTCATTAACCAGCTGACTAACCATTTTAAAAGGACCCTGGACAATTCATTAACCAGCTGACTAACCATTTTAAAAGGACCAAGGACAATTCATTAACCAGCTGACTAACCATTTTAAAAGGACCAAGGACAATTCATTAACCAGCTGACTAACCATTTTAAAAGGACCCTGGACAATTCATTAACCAGCTGACTAACCATTTTAAAAGGACCCTGGACAATTCATTAACCAGCTGACTAACTATTTTAAAAGGACCAAGGACAATTCATTAATCAGCTGACTAACCATTTTAAAAGGACCAAGGACAATTCATTAACCAGCTGACTAACCATTTTAAAAGGACCAAGGACAATTCATTAACCAGCTGACTAACCATTTTAAAAGGACCAAGGACAATTCATTAACCAGCTGACTAACCATTTTAAAAGGACCAAGGACAATTCATTAACCAGCTGACTAACTATTTTAAAAGGACCAAGGACAATTCATTAACCAGCTGACTAACTATTTTAAAAGGACCCTGGACAATTCATTAACCAGCTGACTAACCATTTTAAAAGTTGTGTATAAATATATAAACAAAATATGGCAGACAATGTTATAGAAGATTGATCAGTGTGATTGGTGTGTGTGATCTGTGATTTGATGTGTTGTAGGAGTTAATAACTCTATCTCTCCTGGCATTGGTCGTTTTCTAGGTGTGAATGACCGACGTGGTGTCCCCCACTGCGCTCAGCGAAGTCCAGCTCCGCCTCCTCTGCCACGATGACATAGGCAGCGTCAAGCTGCTGTGCGGTGATTGGTTCCCCATCGAGTGAGTACTGCGCCACGCGGCCAATAGCAACACAGGATCGTATCGTGTTCACTAGAGAGAGAGCTGAGTGAAACTGTAGTGGTACTTTAACTTGTCTGTCTAATAAGAACAGATTTTCACTTTCTGTTTCAAAATGCTTTGCTTTGTTGAGCCCCACTGAACACAGCCCGGGGCACCTGTCCACACCTGTCCCCTGTCCTCTGTCACCTTAATACAGCTGAAGTCTACAGCACCTGTCACCTCACCTGTCCCCTGTCACCTGTAAACAGCTGAACTCTACATCACCTGTCCTCACCTGTCCCCTGTCACCTTAATACAGCTGAAGTCTACAGCACCTGTCCTCACCTGCCACCTGTCCTCACCTGTCCTCTGTCACCTTAATACAGCTGAACTCTACAACACCTGTCCTCACCTGTCCTCTGTCACCTTAATACAGCTGAAGTCTACAGCACCTGTCCTCACCTGTCACCTGTAAACAGCTGAACTCTACATCACCTGTCCTCACCTGTCCCCTGTCACCTTAATACAGCTGAAGTCTACATCACCTGTCCTCACCTGTCCCCTGTCACCTGTAAACAGCTGAACTCTACATCACCTGTCCTCACCTGTCCCCTGTCACCTTAATACAGCTGAAGTCTACATCACCTGTCCTCACCTGTCCCCTGTCACCTTAATACAGCTGTAGTCTACATTACCTGTCCTCACCTGTCCCCTGTCACCTTAAAACAGCTGTAGTCTACATCACCTGTCCTCTGTCACCTGTCCCCTGTCACCTCTCCCCTGTCCCCTGTCACCTTAATACAGCTGAAGTCTACCTCACCTGTCCCCTGTCACCTTAAAACAGCTGAAGTCGACTCATTCTATTTACCACCTGTTCCTACCTTAAGGCATAAAAAGGCCTATAAGCCATTTAGCGATACTCTTTTATCCCAAGTGACTTAGACATGCATTTTCCATATGAGTGGCCCCAGCAGGAATCTAACCTCTGAGCCTCACCTGTCCCCCAACAGGTACCCAGACTCATGGTATAATGACATCACATCCAACAAGAAGTTCTTCTCCCTCGCCGCCATCTTCAAGGGAGGCATCGTGGGAATGATCGTAGCTGAGATCAAGGGCCGGACCAAAGTACACAGAGAGGTACGGGTGCTGGGGTAGAGGTGGTCCTGACTGACAGTACACAGAGAGGTACGGGTGCTGGGGTAGAGGTGGTCCTGACTGACAGTACACAGAGAGGTACTGGTGCTGGGGTAGAGATGGTCCTGACTGACAGTACACAGAGAGGTACGGGTGCTGGGGTAGAGGTGGTCCTGACTGACAGTACACAGAGAGGTACTGGTGCTGGGGTAGAGATGGTCCTGACTGACTGACAGTACACAGAGAGGTACGGGTGCTGGGGTAGAGATGGTCCTGACTGACTGACAGTACACAGAGAGGTACTGGTGCTGGGGTAGAGATGGTCCTGACTGACTGACAGTACACAGAGAGGTACTGGTGCTGGGGTAGAGATGGTCCTGACTGACTGACAGTACACAGAGAGGTATGGGTGCTGGGGTAGAGGTGGTCCTGACTGACTGACAGTACAAAGAGAGGTACTGGTGCTGGGGTAGAGATGGTCCTGACTGACTGACAGTACACAGAGAGGTACGGGTGCTGGGGTGGAGATGGTCGTGACTGACTGACAGTACACAGAGAGGTACTGGTGCTGGGTTAGAGATGGTCCTGACTGACTGACAGTACACAGAGAGGTACGGGTGCTGGGGTAGAGATGGTCCTGGCTGACTGACAGTACACAGAGAGGTACTGGTGCTGGGGTAGAGATGGTCCTGACTGACAGTACACAGAGAGGTACGGGTGCTGGGGTAGAGATGGTCCTGACTGACTGACAGTACACAGAGAGGTACTGGTGCTGGGGTAGAGATGGTTGTGACTGACAGTACACAGAGAGGTACTGGTGCTGGGGTAGAGATGGTCCTGACTGACTGACAGTACACAGAGAGGTACGGGTGCTGGGGTAGAGATGGTCGTGACTGACTGACAGTACACAGAGAGGTACTGGTGCTGGGGTAGAGATGGTCCTGACTGACAGTACACAGAGAGGTACTGGTGCTGGGGTAGAGATGGTCCTGACTGACAGTACACAGAGAGGTACTGGTGCTGGGGTAGAGATGGTCGTGACTGACAGTACACAGAGAGGTACTGGTGCTGGGGTAGAGATGGTCCTGACTGACAGTACACAGAGAGGTACTGGTGCTGGGTTAGAGATGGTCCTGACTGACTGACTGATAGTACACAGAGAGGTACGGGTGCTGGGTTAGAGATGGTCCTGACTGACAGTACACAGAGAGGTACTGGTGCTGGGGTAGAGATGGTCCTGACTGACAGTACACAGAGAGGTACTGGTGCTGGGGTAGAGATGGTCCTGACTGACAGTACACAGAGAGGTACTGGTGCTGGGTTAGAGATGGTCCTGACTGACTGACTGATAGTACACAGAGAGGTACGGATGCTGGGTTAGAGATGGTCCTGACTGACTGATAGTACACAGAGAGGTACGGGTGCTGGGGTAGAGATGGTCCTGACTGACAGTACACAGAGAGGTACTGGTGCTGGGGTAGAGATGGTCATGACTGACAGTACACAGAGAGGTACTGGTGCTGGGGTAGAGATGGTCCTGACTGACAGTACACAGAGAGGTACTGGTGCTGGGGTAGAGATGGTCCTGACTGACAGTACACAGAGAGGTACTGGTGCTGGGGTAGAGATGGTTGTGACTGACAGTACACAGAGAGGTACTGGTGCTGGGTTAGAGATGGTCCTGACTGACAGTACACAGAGAGGTACGGGTGCTGGGGTAGAGATGGTCCTGACTGACAGTACACAGAGAGGTACTGGTGCTGGGTTAGAGATGGTACTGACTGACTGACTGATAGTACACAGAGAGGTACGGGTGCTGGGTTAGAGATGGTCCTGACTGACAGTACACAGAGAGGTACTGGTGCTGGGGTAGAGATGGTCCTGACTGACAGTACAGAGAGGTACTGGTGCTGGGTTAGAGATGGTCCTGACTGACTGACTGATAGTACACAGAGAGGTACGGATGCTGGGTTAGAGATGGTCCTGACTGACTGATAGTACACAGAGAGGTACGGGTGCTGGGGTAGAGATGGTCCTGACTGACAGTACACAGAGAGGTACTGGTGCTGGGGTAGAGATGGTCATGACTGACAGTACACAGAGAGGTACTGGTGCTGGGGTAGAGATGGTCCTGACTGACAGTACACAGAGAGGTACTGGTGCTGGGGTAGAGATGGTCCTGACTGACAGTACACAGAGAGGTACTGGTGCTGGGGTAGAGATGGTTGTGACTGACAGTACACAGAGAGGTACTGGTGCTGGGTTAGAGATGGTCCTGACTGACAGTACACAGAGAGGTACGGGTGCTGGGGTAGAGATGGTCCTGACTGACAGTACACAGAGAGGTACTGGTGCTGGGTTAGAGATGGTACTGACTGACTGACTGATAGTACACAGAGAGGTACGGGTGCTGGGTTAGAGATGGTCCTGACTGACTGACTGATAGTACACAGAGAGGTACGGGTGCTGGGGTAGAGATGGTCCTGACTGACTGACTGATAGTACACAGAGAGGTACGGGTGCTGGGGTAGAGATGGTCCTGACTGACTGACAGGACGATTGAACATGCTCTCAGGAGAGATGTCCGTTATAGACTGTGAATGTACCCCATATTGAACATGCTCTCAGGAGAGATGTCCGTTATAGACTGTGAATGTACCCCATATTGAACATGCTCTCAGGAGAGATGTCCGTTATAGACTGTGAATGTACCCCATATTGAACATGCCCTCAGGAGAGATGTCCGTTATAGACTGTGAATGTACCCCATATTGAACATGCTCTCAGGAGAGATGTCCGTTATAGACTGTGCATGTACCCCATATTGAACATGCTCTCAGGAGAGATGTCCGTTATAGACTGTGCATGTACCCCATATTGAACATGCTCTCAGGAGAGATGTCCGTTATAGACTGTGAATGTACCCCATATTGAACATGCTCTCAGGAGAGATGTCCGTTATAGACTGTGAATGTACCCCATATTGAACATGCTGGAAGCTGAATGTATTGACAGACAGTAGTTAGTGGGGTCATATTAAAGTCAGGGTTGGGGTCAATCCCTTTTAAATTTCAGTTCATTCAGGAGGAACACATCCATTCCAATAGTTTTCTATGAGGATCATTTGGAATTGGAAGTTGTATTACTATCTGTAATGTAAATGGATTTGAGCCCAACACTGATAATAGTAGTTGTGTTTCCAGTAGTGCCGTTAGTTCCACATCCCTGTCACTCACATTCCTTAGGAACAGTCTGAAATGGAACACACTGACATTCTACATTCTGTTTATAGTCTCCTACTAATTAGACCTGAAGCAGCTGTAGGGGGGTGGAGGAGGAGGGGGGGTGGAGGAGGAGGGGGGGGTGGAGGAGAGAAGGAGGGGATGAGGGGAGAGAAGGGGGGGTGGAGGAGAGAAGGAGGGGATGAAAGGAGAGAAGGAGGGTGGGGGAGAGAAGGAGGGGATGAAGGGAGAGAAGGGGGTGGAGGAGAGAAGGAGGGGATGAAGGGAGAGAAGGGGGTGGAGGAGAGAAGGAGGGGATGAGGGGAGAGAAGGGGGGTGGAGGAGAGAAGGAGGGGATGAAGGGAGAGAAGGGGGTGGAGGAGAGAAGGAGGGGATGAGGGGAGAGAAGGGGGTGGAGGAGAGAAGGAGGGGATGAAGGGAGAGAAGGAGGGTGGGGGAGAGAAGGAGGGGATGAAGGGAGAGAAGGAGGGGATGAGGGGAGAGAAGGGGGTGGAGGAGAGAAGGAGGGGATGAAGGGAGAGAAGGAGGGTGGGGGAGAGAAGGAGGGGATGAAGGGAGAGAAGGAGGGGATGAGGGGAGAGAAGGAGGGTGGGGGAGAGAAGGAGGGGTGAGGGGAGAGAAGGAGGGTGGGGGAGAGAAGGAGGGGATGAGGGGAGAGAAGGAGGGTGGGGGAGAGGAGGAGGAGGAGTGGAGGTGGGAGGAGGAGGGGGTGGAGGGGTGGGGATGGAAGGGTGGAGGAGAAAAGGAGGGTGGTAATGGAGGAGGGGGCATGAGGTGGAGGGGTGTGGGGGATGGAGGGGTAATGGAGAGAGGTGGAGGGGGTTGTGTTGCTCGGTATACATCTGCAGGATGGAGACATCCTAGCCTCTAGATTTCCTGGTGTTCGTCAGTGTTATAAGTATTAATAGCTGTGTATAACCTCTCCTCTCTGCAGGATGGAGACATCCTAGCCTCTAGATTTCCCGTGGACACCCAGGTGGCTTACATCCTGAGTCTGGGGGTGGTGAAGGAGTTCAGGAAACATGGAATAGGTAGGTACACTTAGGGCTTTTACAGTGACCGTTTTACTGCCACACCGGCGAGTCACGAGTCATGAAGGTCTAGTGGTTAGAGCGTTGGACTAGTAACCGGAAGGTTGCAAGTTCAAATCCCGAGCTGACAAGGTACAAAGCTGTTGCAGTGACCGTTTTACTGCCACACTGGCGAGTCACGAGTCATGAAGGCAGTCAAATTCCACATGGCCGTGTAGTCACGGTAATTAGGCTTCGCCGAGCTCGGATGCTGCTGATGGGGCAGCAGGTAGTCTAGTGGTTAGAGTGTAGAGGTGGCAGGTAGTCTAGTGGTTAGAGTGTAGAGGTGGCAGGTAGTCTAGTGGTTAGAGTGTAGAGGTGGCAGGTAGTCTAGTGGTTAGAGTGTAGGGGCGGCAGGTAGCCTAGTGGTTAGAGTGTAGGGGCGGCAGGTAGCCTAGTGGTTAGAGTGTAGGGGCGGCAGGTAGCCTAGTGGTTAGGGCGTTGGACTAGTAACCCGGAAGGTTGCAAGTTCAAATCCCCGAGCTGACAAGGTACAAATCTGTCGTTCTGCCCCTGAACAAGGCAGTTAACCCACTGTTCCTAGGCCGTCATTGAAAATAAGAATTTGTTCTTAACTGACTTGCCTAGTTAAATAAAGGTAAAATATTTAAAAAATCGTTGTCTACCAAACTTGCTAACTGCCTGGTACTTCAGCACTCTATTGTCCCTCTAATCACTCTGACATCAATGCAAATGTATTAGAAAAACCTAATCCAATACTTCATGAGTGCCCATGAGCCCATGTTGCGTATCATTTCTATAGGCTATGCAATTGCGGGAGAAAAAAACAGAGTGATGGCCTCTAATAAAAAGAGGAGGATCCCATCAGCTTTCTATAGGCTAGTGCTTTTGCTGTTCGTTAGGCCTACTCATCTAGTTGGCTGATAAAGTGAATGTGGAGAGTTCTTACAATATCTTCAATATGCACCTCGGAATTGGATAAGGACGCTCGCAGGTGCATCTCCGACGCGTCTGTCTTCACTTGTAGCCTGTGAGAAAGACCTTGATCTCGTGACGGAGAGCCATATGAGTGAGAGACGCTTCGGGTTGCTCAGCACACTCAGGGAGAAGGTCACAACGCAGCACTCCGGGCCACAAAAGGCACATATATTTTCTTAGGGTGAGTTATGGCCACAAAAGGCACAGATATATTTTCTTGGGGTGCGTTGTGGCCGCAAAGGGGATGCAGCCGTGAAATAGGATATATTATCAAGTGCTTGTCAAATTGTGAATGAGAGACTTGGAGTGTGTACAGCCTGCGCAAAGAAACTTAGCAGAGCTCAATGCCTTTTTAAGCAAACATTTTTCAAATCATCATTAGACTCAACATGCAGCCTTACAATGTCTTAAAAATCAAAACATAAGTGCTAAGTGAACTAGTGTCGCCCACAGCCATATGGCAGGGCCAGATCAGGACCTAATAATAACGACAACTCAGAGTTAAGCTATTCTGTTCTTCTGAAATAGACTACATTTTCTTCATATGATGCTCCTTTAGACCTGTCTAAAACAAATAGTTCATTTATTGTGAAGGTGTAGGCTATATTACATGGATTTATTTGACTTTTTAAAATGGCTTGTAGGCTGTGTGTGGGAACCAGGAGATGCTAAATGTGTTAATTATCCTGTCACTCACCGTGAGACCGGCAGTTATTTGACTTGACAATCACGGGCTGACAATTTTTGTGACCGCCACAACCCTAGGTACACTCACTCAGTCACTCACTCAGTCAGTCACTCAGTCACTCACTCAGTCACTCACTGTCCTGCTACTCTCTTCTTCTCCCCCTCCCAGGCTCCTTGCTGCTGGACAGTCTGAAGGAACACATCTCCACCACGGCCCAGGACCACTGCAAGGCCATCTACCTCCACGTGCTGACAACCAACACCACGGCTATACACTTCTACCACAACAGGTAGGTAGGTAGAGACCTGCTATACACTTCTACCACAACAGGTAGGTAGGTAGAGACCTGCTATACACTTCTACCACAACAGGTAGGTAGGTAGAGACCTGCTATACACTTCTACCACAACAGGTAGGTAGGTAGAGACCTGCTGTACACTTCTACCACAACAGGTAGGTAGGTAGAGACCTGCTATACACTTCTACCACAACAGGTAGGTAGGTAGAGACCTGCTATACACTTCTACCACAACAGGTAGGTAGGTAGAGACCTGCTATACACTTCTACCACAACAGGTAGGTAGGTAGAGACCTGCTATACACTTCTACCACAACAGGTAGGTAGGTAGAGACCTGCTATACACTTCTACCACAACAGGTAGGTAGGTAGAGACCTGCTATACACTTCTACCACAACAGGTAGGTAGGTAGAGACCTGCTATACACTTCTACCACAACAGGTAGGTAGGTACAGTTGAAGTCAGAAGTTTACATACACTTAGGTTGGAGTCATTAAAACTAGTTTTTCAACTACTCCACAAATGTCTTGTTAACAAACTATAGTTTAGGCAAGTCGGTTAGGACATCTACTTTGTGTATGACACAAGTCATTTTTCCAACAAGAGTTTACAGACAGATTATTTCACTTATAATTCACTGTATTACAATTCCAGTGGGTCAGAAGTTCACATACAGTTGAAGTCGGGAAGTTTACGTACACCTTAGCCAAATATATTTAAACTCAGTTTTTCACAATTCCTGACATATAATCCTAGTAAAAATTCCCTGCCTTAGGTCAGTTAGGATCACCACTTTATTTTAAGAATGTGAAATGGCAGAATAAAAGTAGAGAGAGTGATTTATTTAAGCTTTTATTTCTTTCATCACATTCCCAGTGGGTCAGAAGTTTACATACACTCAATTAGTATTTGGTAGCATTGCCTTTAAATTGTTTAACTTGGGTCAAATGTTTTTGGGTAGCCTTCCACAAGCTTCCCAC
Organism: Oncorhynchus tshawytscha; assembly: GCF_018296145.1. Classification (NCBI taxonomy): domain Eukaryota; kingdom Metazoa; phylum Chordata; class Actinopteri; order Salmoniformes; family Salmonidae; genus Oncorhynchus; species Oncorhynchus tshawytscha. The sequence goes on from NW_024609716.1 coordinate 309,604, forward strand.
AATAAGTTGGGTGAATTTTGGCCCATTCCTCCTGACAGAGCTGGTGTAACTGAGTCAGGTTTGTGGGCCTCCTTACTCGCACACGCTTTTTCAGTTTTCAGCCCACAAATGTTCTATAGGAAATGTTCTATAGGATTGAGGTCAGGGCTTTGGGATGGCCACTCTAATACCTTGACTCTGTTGTCCTTAAGCCATTTTGCCAAAACTTTGGAAGTATGCTTGGGGTCATTGTCCATTTGAAGACCCTAGATATAGCTACTGGGTGTATATGTGTTTTTAGATATAGCTACTGGTGTATATGTGTTTTTAGATATAGCTACTGGGTGAATATGTATTTTTAGATATGAATACTGGTTGTATATGTGTTTGTAGATATAGTTACTGGGTGTATATGTGTTTTTAGATATACAGTGGGGCAAAAAAGTATTTAGTCAGCCACCAATTGTGCAAGTTCTCCCACTTAAAAAGATGAGAGAGGCCTGTAATTTTCATCATAGGTACACTTCAACTATGACAGAGAAAATGAGAAGAAAAAAAATCCAGAAAATCACATTGTAGGATTTTTTATGAATTTATTTGCAAATTATGGTGGAAAATAAGTATTTGGTCAATAACAAAAGTTTATCTCAATACTTTGTTATATACCCTTTGTTGGCAATGACAGAGGCCAAATGTTTTCTGTAAGTCTTCACACACTGTTGCTGGTATTTTGGCCCATTCCTCCATGCAGATCTCCTCTAGAGCAGTGATGTTTTGGGGCTGTTGCTGGGCAACACAGACTTTCAACTCCCTCCAAAGATTTTCTATGGGGTTGAGATCTGGAGACTGGTTAGGCCACTCCAGGACCTTGAAATGCTTCTTACGAAGCCACTCCTTTGTTGCCCGGGCAGTGTGTTTGGGATCATTGTCATGCTGAAAGACCCAGCCACGTTTCATCTTCAATGCCCTTGCTGATGGAAGGAGGTTTTCACGCAAAATCTCACAATACATGGCCCCATTCATTATTTTCTTTACACTGATCAGTCGTCCTGGTCCCTTTGCAGAAAAACAGCCCCAAAGCATGATGTTTCCACCTCCATGCTTCACAGTAGGTATGGTGTTCTTTGGATGCAACTCAGCATTCTTTGTCCTCCAAACACAACTAGTTGAGTTTTTATCAAAAAGTTGAATTTTGGTTTCATCTGACCATATGACATTCTCCCAATCTTCTTCTGGATCATCCAAATGCTCTCTAGCAAACTTCAGACGGGCCTGGACATGTACTGGCTTAAGTAGGGGAACACGTCTGGCACTGCAGGATTTGAGTCCCTGGCGGCGTAGTGTGTTACTGATGGTAGGCTTTGTTACTTTGGTCCCAGCTCTCTGCAGGTCATTCACTAGGTCCCCCTGTGTGGTTCTGGGATTTTTGCTCACCGTTCTTGTTATCATTTTGACCCCACGGTGTGAGATCTTGCGTGGAGCCCCAGATCGAGGGAGATTATCAGTGGTCTTGTATGTCTTCCATTTCCTAATAATTGCTCCCACAGTTGATTTCTTCAAACCAAGCTGCTTACCTATTGCAGATTCAGTCTTCCCAGCCTGGTGCAGGTCTACAATTTTGTTTCTGGTGTCCTTTGACAGCTCTTTGGTCTTGGCCATAGTGGAGTTTGGAGTGTGACTGTTTGAGGTTGTGGACAGGTGTCTTTTATACTGATAACAAGTTCAAACAGGTGCCATTAATACAGGTAACGAGTGGAGGACAGAGGAGCCTCTTAAAGAAGAAGTTACAGGTCTGTGAGAGCTAGAAATCTTGCTTGTTTGTAGGTGACCAAATACTTATTTCCACCATAATTTGCAAATAAATTCATTAAAAATCCTACAATGTGATTTTCTGGATTTTTGTTTCTCATTTTGTCTGTCATAGTTGAAGTGTACCTATGATGAAAATTACAGGCCTCTCTCATCTTTTTAAGTGTGAGAACTTGCACAATTGGTGGCTGACTAAAGACTTTGTTGCCCCACTGTAGCTACTGGTTGTATATGTGTTTTAAAATGATGATATAAAAGACATGAATCCCAACAGAGACTTCACGCAGCATCACTACCTACCTTACTACTACTCCATACGAGGGGTGCTGAAAGATGGGTTCACCTACGTACTGTATATCAACGGAGGGCATCCGCCCTGGACACTCTTATATCCTTTACTACTGGGGGGGGACAAGTGTGTGTGTGTGAGATGTTGTTGATAGTTGGTTTGGGGGTTACAGGGGGGTGGGGGTAGGAGTCTTGAGTATGACCATGTGGAGCTCCTGATCTAACTTAGATGTGTCACAGCAAGGGGGGGGGTGAAGACCTTTGGCAGTCAATATTTCTTTGTTTTTATTTGTAATTTACATTTTTATTTCACTTTTAAAATGTGGCGTAGGTTGTGTAGATCAGTGGTAAAATCATCCAAATGTAATCCCTATTTAGAAATGGAAGATGGCAACACGTGTAGACTGCACAGGTATGTAGACTTCCCCTAGGCACAATTCTGGAATTCAAGCAGGAAGTGGAGATTTGAATTGGAATTCAAGCAGGAAGTGGAGATTTTGAATTGGAATTCAAGCAGGAAGTGGAGATTTTGAATTGGAATTCAAGCAGGAAGTGGAGATTTGAATTGGAATTCAAGCAGGAAGTGGAGATTTGAATTGGAATTCAAGCAGGAAGTGGAGATTTTGAATTGGAATTCAAGCAGGAAGTGGAGATTTTGAATTGGAATTCAAGCAGGAAGTGGAGATTTGAATTGGAATTCAAGCAGGAAGTGGAGATTTTGAATTGGAATTCAAGCAGGAAGTGGAGATTTTGAATTGGAATTCAAGCAGGAAGTGGAGATTTTGAATTGGAATTCAAGCAGGAAGTGGAGATTTGAATTGGAATTCAAGCAGGAAGTGGAGATTTGAATTGGAATTCAAGCAGGAAGTGGAGATTTGAATTGGAATTCAAGCAGGAAGTGGAGATTTGAATTGGAATTCAAGCAGGAAGTGGAGATTTGAATTGGAATTCAAGCAGGAAGTGGAGATTTTGAATTGGAATTCAAGCAGGAAGTGGAGATTTTGAATTGGAATTCAAGCAGGAAGTGGAGATTTGAATTGGAATTCAAGCAGGAAGTGGAGATTTTGAATTGGAATTCAAGCAGGAAGTGGAGATTTGAATTGGAATTCAAGCAGGAAGTGGAGATTTGAATTGGAATTCAAGCAGGAAGTGGAGAATTGAATTGGAATTACAGCTCTCTTTAAAAGTCTAATTATAAAAGAAAATAATTCTTGGAATTGGAATTTGAATTGAACAAGAGCCATCCGTGGCTGTGTTTTCTAGTGACAGGGACATGGTTGTTGCATTCAGTTCTTATCCATTCTGCAGCCTTCACACATTCAGTGCCTAATTGAATACATTATCCTTAAAATGTAACTTGTCATATCAATACATTACATGTCATAAAATCAACGTTTTATTTGTCACGTGCGCCAAATACAATCGGTGTAGACCTTACTGTGAAATGCTTACTGACAGGCCCTAACCAACCGGTGTAGACCTTACTGTGAAATGCTTACTGACAGGCCCTAACCAACCGGTGTAGACCTTACTGTGAAATGCTTACTGACAGGCCCTAACCAACCGGTGTAGACCTTACTGTGAAATGCTTACTGACAGGCCCTAACCAACCGGTGTAGACCTTACTGTGAAATGCTTACTGACAGGCCCTAACCAACCGGTGTAAACCTTACTGTGAAATGCTTACTGACAGGCCCTAACCGACCGGTGTAGACCTCACTGTGAAATGCTTACTGACAGGCCCTAACCAACCGGTGTAGACCTCACTGTGAAATGCTTACTGACAGGCCCTAACCAACCGGTGTAGACCTCACTGTGAAATGCTTACTGACAGGCCCTAACCAACCGGTGTAGACCTTACTGTGAAATGCTTACTGACAGGCCCTAACCAACCGGTGTAGACCTCACTGTGAAATGCTTACTGACAGGCCCTAACCAACCGGTGTAGACCTCACTGTGAAATGCTTACTGACAGGCCCTAACCAACCGGTGTAGACCTCACTGTGAAATGCTTACTGACAGGCCCTAACCAACCGGTGTAGACCTCACTGTGAAATGCTTACTGACAGGCCCTAACCAACCGGTGTAGACCTCACTGTGAAATGCTTACTGACAGGCCCTAACCAACCGGTGTAGACCTCACTGTGAAATGCTTACTGACAGGCCCTAACCAACCGACAGTGCAATTTTAAGTAAATAATAGATAGGTAAACAATAGATAAGTAAAGAAATACAAAATGAAAAAATTAAACAGTAAAATGACATTGAAAATAACAGTAGAAATGCTTACTACAGGTGGTAACCAACTGGTACAGAGTCAATGTGGAGGCTATATACAGGTGGTACTGGTACAGAGTCAATGTGGAGGCTATATACAGGTGGTACTGACAGGGTACAGAGTCAATGTGGAGGCTTATGACAGGTGGTACTGGTACAGAGTCAATGTGGAGGCTTATACAGGTGGTACTGGTACAGAGTCAATGTGAAAGGCTTATGACAGGTGGTACTGGTACAGAGTCAATGTGGAGGCTATATACAGGTGGTACTGGTACAGAGTCAATGTGGAGGCTATATACAGGTGGTACTGGTACAGAGTCAAAACAAAAAAAATGTGGAGGCTATATACAGGTGGTACTGGTACAGAGTCAATGTGGAGGCTATATACAGGTGGTACTGGTACAGAGTCAATGTGGAGGCTATATACAGGTGGTACTGGGACAGAGTCATCCTACCGACAGCCCACCATACAGGGCCCACTGGGACAGGTCGACAGCCCACCGACAGCCCACCGTACCAGGTACCCCGACAGCCCAGTCCAGGTCCCCCGACAGCCCACCGACAGGTGGTACCAGGTCCCCCACAGCCCACCGACAGCCCACCGTACCAGGTCCCCCGACAGCCCACTGACAGCCCACCGTACCTGGGCCCCCGACAGCCCACTGACAGCCCATACCGGGTCCCCTGACAGCTCACCGTACCAGGTCCCCCGACAGCCCACCGTACAGGGTCCCCCGACAGCCCATACGGGTCCCCCGACAGCCCACCGTGGGGTCCCCCGACAGCCCACCGTACCGGGTCCCCGACAGCCCACCGTACCGGGTCCCCCGACAGCCCACCGTACGGGTCCCCCGACAGCCCATATACCGTGGTCCACCGACAGCCCACCGTACCGGGTCCCCCGACAGCCCACCGACAGCCCACCGTACCAGGTCCCCCGACAGGTGGTACCGTACCAGGTCCCCCGACAGCCCACCGTACCAGGTCCCCCGACAGCCCACCGTACCAGGTCCCCCGACAGCCCACCGTACCAGGTCCCCCGACAGCCCACCGTACCAGGTCCCCCGACAGCCCACCGACAGCCCACCGTACCAGGTCCCCCGACAGCCCACCGTACCAGGCCCCCCGACAGCCCACCGTACCAGGTCCCCCGACAGCCCACCGTACCAGGTCCCCCGACAGCCCACCGTACCAGGTCCCCCGACAGCCCACCGTACCAGGTCCCCCGACAGCCCACCGACAGCCCACCGTACCAGGTCCCCCGACAGCCCACCGTACCAGGTCCCCCGACAGCCCACCGTACCAGGTCCCCCGACAGCCCACCGTACCAGGTCCCCGACAGCCCACCGTACCAGGTCCCCCGACAGCCCACCGTACCAGGTCCCCCGACAGCCCACCGTACCAGGTCCCCCGACAGCCCACCGTACCAGGTCCCCCGACAGCCCACCGTACCAGGTCCCCCGACAGCCCACCGTACCAGGTCCCCCGACAGCCCACTGACAGCCCACCGTACCAGGTCCCCCGACAGCCCACCACCAGGTCCCCCGACAGCCCACCGTACCAGGTCCCCCGACAGCCCACCGTACCAGGTCCCCCGACAGCCCACCGTACCAGGTCCTCCAACAGCCCACCGTACCAGGTCCCCCGACAGCCCACCGTACCAGGTCCCCCGACAGCCCACCGTACCAGGTCCCCCGACAGCCCACCGACCGCTCTAATTGTTTTTAGAGCAGGAAGTTTTGTTCTCCACAATGTGCCAAAATGTGCCAAACCAATTTATAATGGCTTTTTTTATATCAGCTGATGTCACAAAGTGCTGTACAGAAACCCAGCCTAAAACCCCAAACAGCAAGCAATGCAGGTGTAGAAGCACGGTGGCTAGGAAAAACTCCCTAGAAAGACCAGAACCTAGGAATAAACCTAGAGAGGAACCAGGCTATGAGGGGTGGCCAGTCCTCTTCTGGCTGTGCCGGGTGGAGATTATAACAGAACATGGCCAAGATGTTCAAATGTTCCTAGATGACCAGCAGGGTTTAATAATAATGACAGTAATAATAATAGTCAATACAGTAGCCAATACAGATAGAAGTAGAGTATTGAGCATTTCCAGAATGATTTCATGCTGTTCGTGATAAACAGCTCCAACAGCTCTGATATTCACTCATTGGATTGGTTATATTTAGGACCATGTTTGACATCTTTGGCTTGTATGTTTTAATAAGAAAACACATTCCTGAACGTTTTCAGAATTCAGGGGACATTTAGACGTTTACCAGGACTAGTCCCTCTTAGTTTGTTAAGAGTTTGAGGGGGACATTTAGTTTACCAGGACTAGTCCCTCTTAGTTTGTTAAGAGTTTGAGGGGGACATTTAGTTTACCAGGACTAGTCCCTCTTAGTTCGTTTAAGAGTTTGAGGGGGACATTTAGTTTACCAGGACTAGTCCCTCTTAGTTGTTTAAGAGTTTGAGGGGGACATTTAGTTTATCAGGACTAGTCCCTCTTAGTTTGTTTAGAGTTTGAGGGGGACATTTAGTTTACCAGGACTAGTCCCTCTTAGTTTGTTTAGAGTTTGAGGGGGACATTTAGTTTACCAGGACTAGTCCCTCTTAGTTCGTTTAGAGTTTGAGGGGACATTTAGACGTTTATCAGGACTAGTCCCTCTTAGTTAGTTAAGAGTTTGAGGGGGACATTTAGTTTACCAGGACTAGTCCCTCTTAGTTTGTTTAGAGTTTGAGGGGGACATTTAGACGTTTATCAGGACTAGTCCCTCTTAGTTAAGAGTTTGAGGGGGACATTTGTTACCAGGACTAGTCCCTCTTAGTTTGTTTAGAGTTTGAGGGGGACATTTAGTTTATCAGGACTAGTCCCTCTTAGTTAAGAGTTTGAGGGGGACATTTAGTTTACCAGGACTTGTCCCTCTTAGTTTGTTAAGAGTTTGAGGGGGACATTTACGTTTATCAGGACTAGTCCCTCTTAGTTAAGAGTTTGAGGGGGACATTTAGTTTACCAGGACTAGTCCCTCTTAGTTTTAAGAGGGGGACATTTAGTTTACCAGGACTAGTCCCTCTTAGTTCGTTAAGAGTTTGAGGGGGACATTTAGTTTACCAGGACTAGTCCCTCTTAGTTTGTTTAGAGTTTGAGGGGGACATTTAGTTTACCAGGACTAGTCCCTCTTAGTTCGTTTAGAGTTTGAGGGGGACATTTAGTTTACCAGGACTAGTCCCTCTTAGTTCGTTAAGAGTTTGAGGGGGACATTTAGACGTTTATCAGGACTAGTCCCTCTTAGTTAAGAGTTTGAGGGGGACATTTAGTTTACCAGGACTTGTCCCTCTTAGTTTGTTTAGAGTTTGAGGGGGACATTTAGACGTTTATCAGGACTAGTCCCTCTTAGTTAAGAGTTTGAGGGGGACATTTAGTTTACCAGGACTAGTCCCTCTTAGTTTGTTTAGAGTTTGAGGGGGACATTTACGTTTATCAGGACTAGTCCCTCTTAGTTAAGAGTTTGAGGGGGACATTTAGTTTACCAGGACTTGTCCTCTTAGTTTGTTTAGAGTTTGAGGGGGACATTTAGACGTTTATCAGGACTAGTCCCTCTTAGTTAAGAGTTTGAGGGGGACATTTAGTTTACCAGGACTTGTCCCTCTTAGTTTGTTTAGAGTTTGAGGGGGACATTTAGACGTTTATCAGGACTAGTCCCTCTTAGTTAAGAGTTTGAGGGGGACATTTAGTTTACCAGGACTTGTCCCTCTTAGTTCGTTTAGAGTTTGAGGGGGACATTTAGTTTACCAGGACTTGTCCCTCTTAGTTCGTTAAGAGTTTGAGGGGACATTTAGACGTTTATCAGGACTAGTCCCTCTTAGTTTGTTTAGAGTTTGAGGGGGACATTTAGTTTACCAGGACTAGTCCCTCTTAGTTCGTTTAGAGTTTGAGGGGGACATTTAGTTTACCAGGACTAGTCCTCTTAGTTCGTTTAGAGTTTGAGGGGGACATTTACGTTTATCAGGACTAGTCCCTCTTAGTTTGTTTAGAGTTTGAGGGGGACATTTAGTTTACCAGGACTAGTCCCTCTTAGTTCGTTAAGAGTTTGAGGCGGACATTTAGTTTACCAGGACTAGTCCCTCTTAGTTCGTTAAGAGTTTGAGGGGGACATTTGAGTTTATCAGGACTAGTCCCTCTTAGTTAAGAGTTTGAGGGGGACATTTAGTTTACCAGGACTTGTCCCTCTTAGTTTGTTTAGAGTTTGAGGGGGACATTTAGACGTTTATCAGGACTAGTCCCTCTTAGTTTGTTTAGAGTTTGAGGGGGACATTTAGTTTACCAGGAAGTTCGTTAAGAGTTTGAGGGGACATTTAGACGTTTATCAGGACTAGTCCCTCTTAGTTTGTTTAGAGTTTGAGGGGACATTTAGACGTTGGCCAGACTAGTCCCTCTTAGTTCCCCAGAGTTTGAGGGGGACATTTAGTTTACCAGGACTAGTCCCTCTTAGTTCGTTCCAAGAGTTTGAGGGGGACAGTTTACAGCAGGACTAGTCCCTCTTAGTTCGTTTAGAGTTTGGGGGGGACATTTGACGTTTATCAGGACTAGTCCCTCTTAGTTCGTTTAGAGTTTGGGGGGGACATTTAGTTTACCAGGACTAGTCCCTCTTAGTTCGTTTAGAGTTTGAGGGGGACATTTAGTTTACCAGGACTACCCTCTTAGTTCGTTTAGAGTTTGAGGGGGACATTTAGACGTTTATCAGGACTAGTCCCTCTTAGTTTGTTTAGAGTTTGGGGGGGACATTTAGTTTACCAGGACTAGTCCCTCTTAGTTGTTAAGAGTTTGAGGGGACATTTAGTTTACCAGGACTAGTCCCTCTTAGGTTAAGAGTTTGGGACATTTAGACGTTTATCAGGACTAGTCCCTCTTAGTTAAGAGTTTGAGGGGGACATTTAGTTTACAGCAGGACTTGTGACCTCAGTTTGTTTAGAGTTTGAGGGGGACATTTGGGCGTTTATCAGGACTAGTCCCTCTTAGTTAAGCAGTTTGAGGGGGACATTTAGTTTACAGGACTAGTCCCTCTTAGGTTAAGAGTTTGGGGGGACATTTAGTTTACCAGGACTAGTCCCTCTTAGGTTGTTAAGAGTTTGAGGGGGACATTTAGTTTACCAGGACTAGTCCCTCTTAGTTCGTTTAGAGTTTGAGGGGGACATTTAGTTTACCAGGACTAGTCCTCTTAGTTTGTTTAGAGTTTGAGGGGGACATTTAGACGTTTATCAGGACTAGTCCCTCTTAGTTAAGAGTTTGAGGGGGGGGGACATTTAGTTTACCAGGACTAGTCCCTCTTAGGTTACCAGTTTGAGGGGGACATTTAGTTTACCAGGACTAGTCCCTCTTAGTTCGTTAAGAGTTTGAGGGGGACATTTAGTTTATCAGGACTAGTCCCTCTTAGTACGTTAAGAGTTTGAGTTAGTCTGGAATTGGAGATCAGTTGAAATAAATTTATAAATTGAAGAACTGTTAGAGAATATTACATTGATGGAATTGAATTTGTGTAATTGATCCCAACCTTGCTACATAAATCCTATAGTCCTTGACGGTCCTCTTGCACTGACTACATCCAACACATTGGCTCGGCCCTGGCCAGCCTCAGTCCCTGCTCGATCCCCAGAGACTCTACAGACAGGCCCAGTCTCTCTGCTCCGCAGCCTGATCCCCTGGTCCGGCATCGCATCCAAGACTGGGATCCAGTACAGCAGGACTATGTGACAGTACAGGTGTGTATTAGGGAGGGGGGGGGGGGTGTATCCAGTACAGCAGGACTATGTGACAGTACAGGTGTGTATTAGGGAGAGGGGGGTGGGGGTGTATCCAGTACAGCAGGACCATGTGACAGTACAGGTGTGTATTAGGGAGGGGGGGGGGGGGTGTATCCAGTACAGCAGGACCATGTGACAGTACAGGTGTGTATTAGGGAGGGGGGGGGTGTATCCAGTACAGCAGGACCATGTGACAGTACAGGTGTGTATTAGGGGGGGGGGGTGTATCCAGTACAGCAGGACCATGTGACAGTACAGGTGTGTATTAGGGAGAGGGGGTGGGGGTACACTATGTGTTGTTGTTTGACTTTCAATACTCTCTCAATACTCTCTCTCTCTCTCTCTCTCTCACTCACTCACAAAATTCAAGGGCTTTTATTGGCATGGGAAACATGTGTTAACATTGCCAATTCAAGTGAGGTAGATAATATACAAAAGTGAAATAAACAATAAAAATTAACAGTACACATTCTCTGTCTCCCTCTTTGTTTATCTCTGTCTCTCTCCTCTCTGTTTCTCTCTCCCCACTCTGTTTCTCTCTGTCTCTCTCCTCTCTGTTTCTCTCTCTCTCCCTCTCTGTTCTCTCTCCCACTCTGTTTCCTCTCTCTGTCTCTCTCCTCTCTGTTTTCTCTCTCTCTCTCCTCTCTGTTTCTCTCTCCCCACTCTGTTTCTCTCTGTCTCTCTCCTCTCTGTTTCCTCTCCCCACTCTGTTTATCTCTGTCTCTCTCCTCTCTGTTTCTCTCTCCCCTCTCTGTTTATCTCTCTCTCTCCTCTCTGTTTATCTCTGTCTCTCCCTCTTTGTTTATCTCTGTCTCTCTCCTCTCTGTTTCTCTCTCCCCACTCTGTTTATCTCTGTCTCCCCTCTTTGTTTCTCTCTCCCCACTATGTTTATCTCTGTCTCTCTCCTCTCTGTTTATCTCTCTCTCTCTCCTCTCTGTTTATCTCTGTCTCTCCCCCTATGTTTATCTCTGTCTCTCTCCACTATGTTTATCTCTGTCTCTCTCCTCTCTGTTTCTCTCTCCCCTCTCTGTTTATCTCTGTCTCTCTCCTCTCTGTTTCTCTCTCCCCACTCTGTTTATCTCTGTCTCTCTCCTCTCTGTTTCTCTCTCCCCACTATGTTTATCTCTGTCTCTCTCCTCTCTGTTTATCTCTCTCTCTCCTCTCTGTTTATCTCTGTCTCTCCCACTATGTTTGTCTCTCCCACTATGTTTATCTCTCCCTCTCTGTTTATCTCTGTCTCTCCTCTCTGTTTCTCTCTCTCTCCTCTCTGTTTATCTCTGTCTCTCCCCACTGTCTCTCTCTCTCCTCTCTGTTTATCTCTGTTTCTCTCTCTCCTCTCTGTTTATCTCTCTCTCTCCTCTCTGTTTATCTCTGTCTCTCCCACTCTGTTTATCTCTCCCCTCTCTGTTTATCTCTCTCTCTCTCCTCTCTGTTTATCTCTCTCTCCCCACTCTGTTTATCTCTGTCTCTCTGTTTCTCTCTCCCCACTCTGTTTATCTCTGTCTCTCTCCTCTCTGTTTATCTCTGTCTCTCTCCTCTCTGTTTCTCTCTCCCCACTCTGTTTATCTCTGTCTCTCTCCTCTCTGTTTATCTCTGTCTCTCTCCTCTCTGTTTCTCTCTCCCCACTCTGTTTATCTCTGTCTCTCTCCTCTCTGTTTCTCTCTCCCCTCTCTGTTTATCTCTGTCTCTCTCCTCTCTGTTTATCTCTCTCTCTCCTCTCTGTTTATCTCTGTCTCTCTCCTCTCTGTTTATCTCTCCCCACTATGTTTATCTCTGTCTCTCTCCTCTCTGTTTATCTCTCTCTCCTCTCTGTTTCTCTCTCCCCACTATGTTTATCTCTGTCTCTCTCCTCTCTGTTTATCTCTCTCTCTCCTCTCTGTTTCTCTCTCCCCACTTTGTTTATCTCTGTCTCTCCTCTCTGTTTCTCTCTCCCCACTCTGTTTATCTCTGTCTCTCTCCTCTCTGTTTCTCTCTCCCCACTCTGTTTATCTCTGTCTCTCTCTCTGTTTCTCTCCCTCTCTGTTTATCTCTGTCTCTCTCCTCTCTGTTTATCTCTGTCTCTCTCCTCTCTGTTTATCTCTGTCTCTCTCCTCTCTGTTTCTCTCTCCCCACTCTGTTTATCTCTGTCTCTCTCCTCTCTGTTTCTCTCTCCCCTCTCTGTTTATCTCTGTCTCTCTCCTCTCTGTTTCTCTCTCCCCTCTCTGTTTATCTCTGTCTCTCTCCTCTCTGTTTCTCTCTCCCCTCTCTGTTTATCTCTGTCTCTCTCCTCTCTGTTTCTCTCTCCCCACTCTGTTTATCTCTGTCTCTCTCCTCTCTGTTTCTCTCTCCCCACTCTGTTTATCTCTGTCTCTCTCCTCTCTGTTTATCTCTCCCCACTCTGTTTATCTCTGTCTCTCTCCTCTCTGTTTCTCTCTCCCCACTATGTTTATCTCTGTCTCTCTCTCTGTCTCTCTCCTCTCTGTTTATCTCTCTCTCTCCTCTCTGTTTATCTCTGTCTCTCCTCTCTGTTTATCTCTGTCTCTCTCCTCTCTGTTTATCTCTCTCCTCTCTCTGTTTATCTCTGTCTCTCTCCTCTCTCTCTGTCTCTCTCTCCCTCCCCACTCTGTTTATCTCTGTCTCTCTCCTCTCTGTTTCTCTCTCCCTCTCTGTTTATCTCTGTCTCTCTCCTCTCTGTTTCTCTCTCCCCACTCTGTTTATCTCTGTCTCTCTCCTCTCTGTTTCTCTCCCCCTCTCTGTTTATCTCTGTCTCTCTCCTCTCTGTTTATCTCTGTCTCTCTCCTCTCTGTTTATCTCTGTCTCTCTCCTCTCTGTTTATCTCTGTCTCTCTCCTCTGTTTATCTCTGTTTATCTCTGTCTCTCTCCTCTCTGTTTTCTCTCTCCCCACTCTGTTTATCTCTGTCTCTCTCCTCTCTGTTTTCTCTCTCTCCCACTCTGTTTCTCTCTCCTCTCTGTTTCTCTCTCTCCCTCTCTGTTTCTCTCTGTCTCTCTCCTCTCTGTTTCTCTCTCCTCTCTCTGTTTATCTCTGTCTCTCTCCTCTCTGTTTCTCTCTCCCCACTCTGTTTATCTCTGTCTCTCTCTCTCTGTTTATCTCTGTTTCTCTCTCTCCTCTCTGTTTATCTCTGTCTCTCTCCTCTCTGTTTCTGTCTCTCTCCTCTCTGTTTCTCTCTCCCCTCCTCTGTTTATCTCTGTCTCTCTCCTCTCTGTCTCTCTCCTCTCTGTTTATCTCTGTCTCTCTCCTCTCTGTTTATCTCTGTTTATCTCTCTCTCCCTCTCTGTTTATCTCTCCTCTCTGTTTATCTCTGTCTCTCTCCTCTCTGTTTATCTCTGTCTCTCTCCTCTCTGTTTCTCTCTGTCTCTCCTCTCTGTTTATCTCTGTCTCTCCCACTCTGTTTATCTCTGTCTCTCTCCTCTCTGTTTATCTCTGTCTCTCCCTCTCTGTTTATCTCTGTCTCTCCCCTCTCTGTTTATCTCTGTCTCTCTCCTCTCTGTTTATCTCTGTCTCTCCTCTCTGTTTCTTTCCCTCTCTGTTTATCTCTGTCTCTCTCCTCTCTGTTTCTCTCTCCTCTCTGTTTATCTCTGTCTCTCTCCTCTCTGTTTCTCTCTCCCCACTCTGTTTATCTCTGTCTCTCTCCTCTCTGTTTCCCCATCTCTGTTTCTCTCTCCTCTCTGTTTCTCTCTCCCCACTCTGTTTATCTCTGTCTCTCTCCTCTCTGTTTCTCTCTCCCCACTCTGTTTATCTCTGTCTCTCTCCTCTCTGTTTTCTCTCTCCCCTCTCTGTTTCTCTGTCTCTCTCTCTGTTTATCTCTGTCTCTCCTCTCTGTTTCTCTCTCCCCACTCTGTTTATCTCTGTCTCTCTCCTCTCTGTTTCTCTCTCCCCACTCTGTTTATCTCTGTCTCTCTCCTCTCTGTTTCTCTCTCCCCCTCTCTGTTTATCTCTCTCTCCCCTCTCTGTTTTCTCTCCTCTCTGTTTATCTCTCTCTCCCCTCTGTTTATCTCCCCACTCTGTTTATCTCTGTCTCTCTCCTCTCTGTTTATCTCTGTCTCTCTCCTCTCTGTTTCTCTCTCCCCACTATGTTTATCTCTGTCTCTCTCCTCTCTGTTTATCTCTCTCTCCCTCTCTGTTTCTCTGTCCTCTCTGTTTATCTCTCCCCACTCTGTTTATCTCTGTCTCTCTCCTCTCTGTTTATCTCTGTCTCTCTCCTCTCTGTTTATCTCTGTCTCTCTCCTCTCTGTTTTCTCTGTCTCTCCCTCTCTGTTTATCTCTGTCTCTCTCCTCTCTGTTTCTCTCTCCCCACTCTGTTTATCTCTGTCTCTCTCTCTCTGTTTCTCTCTCCTCTCTGTTTATCTCTGTCTCTCTCCTCTCTGTTTCTCTCTCCCCACTCTGTTTATCTCTGTCTTCTCTCTCTCCCCCTCTCTGTTTATCTCTGTCTCTCTCCTCTCTGTTTATCTCTGTCTCTCTCCTCTCTGTTTATCTCTGTCTCTCCCCACTCTGTTTATCTCTGTCTCTCTCCTCTCTGTTTTCTCTCCCCACTCTGTTTATCTCTGTCTCTCTCCTCTCTGTTTCTCTCTCCCCACTCTGTTTATCTCTGTCTCTCTCCTCTCTGTTTCTCTCTCCTCTCTGTTTATCTCTGTCTCTCTCCTCTCTGTTTATCTCTGTCTCTCTCCTCTCTGTTTCTCTCTCCCCACTCTGTTTATCTCTGTCTCTCTCCTCTCTGTTTATCTCTCCCCACTCTGTTTATCTCTGTCTCTCTCCTCTCTGTTTCTCTCTCCCCACTCTGTTTATCTCTGTCTCTCTCCTCTCTGTTTCTCTCTCCCTCTCTGTTTATCTCTGTCTCTCTCCTCTCTGTTTATCTCTGTCTCTCTCCTCTCTGTTTATCTCTTCTCTCTCTCTCCTCTCTGTTTCCTCTCTGTCTCTCTCCTCTCTGTTTATCTCTGTCTCTCTCCTCTCTGTTTCTTCCCCACTCTGTTTATCTCTGTCTCTCTCTCTCTCCACTCTGTTTCTCTGTCTCTCCCTCTCTGTTTATCTCTGTCTCTCTCCTCTCTGTTTCTCTCTCCCCACTCTGTTTATCTCTGTCTCTCTCCTCTCTGTTTATCTCTGTCTCTCTCCTCTCTGTTTCTCTCTCCCCACTCTGTTTATCTCTGTCTCTCTCCTCTCTGTTTTCTCTCTCTCTCTGTTTATCTCTGTCTCTCTCCTCTCTGTTTCTCTCTCCCCACTCTGTTCTCTCCTCTCTGTCTCTCTCCTCTCTGTTTCTCTCTCCCCACTCTGTTTATCTCTTCTCTCTCCCCTCTCTGTTTATCTCTGTCTCTCTCCTCTCTGTTTCTCTGTCTCCCCTCTCTGTTTATCTCTTCTCTCCCCACTCTGTTTATCTCTCTCTCTCCTCTCTGTTTCTCTCTCCCTCTCTGTTTATCTCTGTCTCTCTCCTCTCTGTTTCTCTCTCCCCACTCTGTTTATCTCTGTCTCTCTCCTCTCTGTTTCTCTCTCCCCACTCTGTTTATCTCTGTCTCTCTCCTCTCTGTTTCTCTCTCCCACTCTGTTTATCTCTCTCTCTCTCCTCTCTGTTTCCTCTCTGTTTCTCTCTCCCCTCTCTGTTTTCTCTCTCCCCACTCTGTTTATCTCTGTCTCTCTCCTCTCTGTTTCTCTCTCCCCACTCTGTTTATCTCTGTCTCTCTCCTCTCTGTTTTCTCTCCCCACTCTGTTTATCTCTGTCTCTCTCTCCTCTCTGTTTATCTCTGTCTCTCTCCTCTCTGTTTATCTCTGTCTCTCTCCTCTCTGTTTATCTCTCCCACTCTGTTTATCTCTGTCTCCCTCTCTGTTTATCTCTGTCTCTCTCCTCTCTGTTTCTCTCTCCCCTCTCTGTTTATCTCTGTCTCTCTCCTCTCTGTTTCTCTCTCATCTATGTTTATCTCTGTCTCTCTCCTCTCTGTTTCTCTCTCCCTCTTTGTTTATCTCTGTCTCTCTCCTCTCTGTTTATCTCTGTCTCTCTCCTCTCTGTTTCTCTCTCCTCTCTGTTTATCTCTGTCTCTCTCCTCTCTGTTTCTCTCTCCTCTCTGTTTATCTCTGTCTCTCTCCTCTCTGTTTCTCTCTCCTCTCTGTTTATCTCTGTCTCTCTCTGTCCTCTCTGTTTCTCTCTCTCCTCTCTGTTTATCTCTGTCTCTCTCCTCTCTGTTTATCTCTGTCTCTCTCTCTGTTTTCTCTCTCTGTTTATCTCTGTCTCTCTCCTCTCTGTTTATCTCTGTCTCTCTCCTCTCTGTTTCTCTCTCTCTCACTCTGTTTATCTCTGTCTCTCTCTCTCTGTTTCTCTCTCCCCTCTCTGTTTATCTCTGTCTCTCTCCTCTCTGTTTATCTCTGTCTCTCTCCTCTCTGTTTATCTCTCTCTCTGTTTATCTCTGTCTCTCTCCTCTGTTTATCTCTGTCTCTCTCCTCTCTGTTTCTCTCTCCCTCTGTTTATCTCTGTTCTCCTCTCTGTTTCTCTCTCCCTCTCTGTTTATCTCTGTCTCTCTCCTCTCTGTTTCTCTCTGTCTCTGTTTATCTCTGTCTCTCTCCTCTCTGTTTCTCTCTCTCTCTCTTATCTCTGTTTCTCTCTCCTCTCTGTTTATCTCTGTCTCTCTCCTCTCTGTTTATCTCTGTCTCTCTCCTCTCTGTTTCTCTCTGTCTCTCTCCTCTCTGTCTCTCTATCTCTGTCTCTCCCCTCTCTGTTTATCTCTGTCTCTCTCCTCTCTGTTTCTCTCTCCTCTCTGTTTATCTCTGTTTCTCTCTCCTCTCTGTTTATCTCTCCCTCTCTCTGTTTCTCTGTTCTCTCTCCTCTCTGTTTATCTCTGTCTCTCTCCTCTCTGTTTCTCTCTCCCCACTCTGTTTATCTCTCTCTCTCCTCTCTGTTTATCTCTGTCTCTCTCTCTGTTTCTCTCTCTCTCCTCTCTGTTTATCTCTCTGTTCTCTCTCTCTCTGTTTCTCTGTTTCTCTCTCTCTGTTCATCTCTGTCTCTCTCCTCTCTGTTTCTCTCTCTCCCACTCTGTTTATCTCTGTCTCTCTCCTCTCTGTTTTCTCTCTCCACTCTGTTTATCTCTGTCTCTCTCCTCTCTGTTTATCTCTGTCTCTCTCCTCTCTGTTTATCTCTGTCTCTCTCCTCTCTGTTTATCTCTGTCTCTCTCCTCTCTGTTTCTCTCTCCCCTCTCTGTTTATCTCTGTCTCTCTCCTCTCTGTTTCTCTCTCCTCTCTGTTTCTCTCTGTCTCTCTTTTCTCTGTTTATCTCTGTCTCTCTCCTCTCTGTTTCTCTCTCCCCTCTCTGTTTATCTCTGTCTCTGTTCCTCTCTGTTTCTCTCTCCCCTCTCTGTTTATCTCTGTCTCTCTCTGTTTCTCTGTTTCTCTCTCCTCTCTGTTTATCTCTGTCTCTCTCCTCTCTGTTTATCTCTGTCTCTCTCCTCTCTGTTCTGTCTCTCTCTCTTTATCTCTGTTTCTCTCCTCTCTGTTTATCTCTGTCTCTCTCCTCTCTGTTTCTCTCTCCCCTCTCTGTTTATCTCTGTCTCTCTCCTCTCTGTTTCTCTCTCCTCTGTTTATCTCTGTCTCTCTCCTCTCTGTTTCTCTCTCCCTCATCTCTGTTTCTCTCTGTTTCTCTCTCCTCTCTGTTTATCTCTGTCTCTCTCTCTCTCTGTTCTGTTTCTCTCTCCTCTCTGTTTATCTCTGTCTCTCTCCTCTCTGTTTCTCTCTCTCTGTCTCTCTCTGTCTCTCTGTTTCTCTCTCTCCTCTCTGTTTATCTGTTTCTCTCCTCTCTGTTTATCTCTTTGTCTCTGTTTCTCTCTGTTTCTCTCTCTGTCTCTCTCTCTGTCTCTCTCTCTCCTCTCTGTTTATCTCTCTCTCTCTCTCTGTTTATCTCTGTCTCTCTCCTCTCTGTTTATCTCTCTCCCTCTCTGTTTATCTCTGTCTCTCTCCTCTCTGTTTCTCTCTGTCTCTGTTTCTCTCTCTCTGTTTATCTCTGTCTCTCTCCTCTCTGTTTCTCTCTCTCTCTCTCTGTTTATCTCTGTTCTCTTCTCTGTTTCTCTCTGTTCTGTCTCTGTTCTCTCTCTCTCTGTTTCTCTCTGTTTCTCTGTTTATCTCTGTTTCTCTCTCCATCTCTGTTTATCTCTGTCTCTCTCTCCTCTCTGTTTCTCTCTCTCTCTGTCTCTCTGTTTATCTCTGTCTTTCTCTCTCTCTGTCTCTGTCTCCCCTCTCTGTTTATCTCTGTCTCTCTTCTCTGTTTGTTTCTCTCTGTTTCTCTCCTCTCTGTTTCTCTCTCTCTGTTTCTCTCTGTCTCTCTCTCCTCTCTGTTTCTCTCTCCTCTCTGTTTATCTCTGTCTCTCTCCTCTCTGTTTCTCTCTCCCCACTCTGTTTATCTCTGTCTCTCTGTTTCTCTGTTTCTCTCTGTCTCTCTCTGTTTATCTCTGTCTCTCCCCTCTCTGTTTCTCTGTTTTCTCTTTCTCTGTTTCCTCTCTGTTTATCTCTGTCTCTCTCTCTGTTTCTCTCTCTCCCCACTCTGTTTATCTCTGTCTCTCTGTTTCTCTGTTTCTCTCTGTCCTTTCTCTCTCTGTTTATCTCTGTCTTTCTCTCTGTTTATCTCTGTCTCTCTCCTCTCTGTTTCTCTCCCTCTCTGTTTATCTCTGTCTCTCTCCTCTCTGTTTCTCTCTCCCCTCTCTGTTTATCTCTGTCTCTCTCCTCTCTGTTTTCTCTGTCTCTCTGTTCTGTTTATCTCTGTCTCTCCTCTCTTTTCTCTCTCTCTCTCTGTTTTCTTTCTCTCTCTGTCTATCTCTGTTTCTCTCTGTTTCTCTGTCTCTCTCCTCTCTGTTTATCTGTTCTCTCCTCTCTGTTTATCTCTGTCTCTCTGTTTCTCTGTCTTCTCTCTCTCTTTCTTTAAACCTCTCTTTTTCTCTCTGTTTCTCTCTCTCTCTGTTTTCTCTGTCTCTGTTTCTCTCTTTCTCTTCTCTCTGTTTCTCTCTCCTCTCTCTGTTTATCTCTGTCTCTCTCTCTCTGTTCTGGGCTCTTGTTTCTCTCTGTTTCTCTGTCTCTCCTTTCTCTCCCTCTCTGTTTATCTCTGTCTCTGTCCTCTCTGTTTCTCTCTTTCCTCTCTGTTTTCTCTGTCTCTCTCTCCTCTCTGTTTTCTCTCTTTCTCCTCTCTGTTTATCTCTGTCTTCTCCTCTGTTTATCTCTGTCTCTCTCCTCTCTGTTTCTCTCTCTCCCCTCTCTGTTTATCTCTGTTTCTTTCTGTTTTTTTCTGTTTATCTCTGTCTCCCTCTCTGTTTCTCTCTGTCAGGAAAAAATCTCCTCTCTGTTTCTCAAACCTCTCTGTTTTATCTCTGTCTCTCTCTCTCTGTTATCTCTGTTCCTCTCTGTTTATCTCTGTTTCTCTCTTTCCTCTCTCTGTTTATCTCTGTCTTTCTGTTTCTCTGTTTCTCTCTTTCTCTCTCTGTTTATCTCTGTTCTCTCCTCTCTGTTTATCTCTGTCTATCTCTGTCTTCTCTGTCTCTGTTTCTCTGTCTCCCTCTCTGTTTCCTCTCTGTTTATCTCTGTCTCTCTCCTCTCTGTTTCTCTCTCCCCTCTCTGTTTATCTCTGTCTCTCTCTCTCTGTTTCTCTCTCCTCTCTGTTTATCTCTGTCTCTCTCTCTCTGTCTTCTCTCTCTCTCTCTTGCATCTCTGTCTCTCTCTGTCTCTGTTTATCCTGTCTCTCTCCTCTCTGTTTATCTCTGTCTCTCTCTGTCTCTCTGTTTCTCTCTCCTCTCTGTTTATCTCTGTCTCTCTCTCTCTCTGTTTCTCTCTCCTCTCTGTTTATCTCTGTCTCTCTCCTCTCTGTTATCTCTGTCTCTCTCCTCTCTGTTTATCTCTCCTCTCTCTCTGTTTATGTCTTCTCTGTTTCTCTCTGTTTCTCTCTCCCCTCTGTTTATCTCTGTCTCTCTCTCTGTTTCTCTCTCCCTCTGTTTATCTCTGTCTCTCTCTCTCTGTTTATCTCTGTCTCTCTCTGTTTCTCTCTCCCACTCTGTTTATCTGTGTCTCTCTCTCTCTGTTTCTCTGTTTATCTCTGTCTCTCTCCTCTCTGTTTATCTCTGTCTCCTCTCTGTTTATCTCTGTCTCTCCCTCTCTGTTTCTCTCTCCTCTCTGTTTATCTCTGTCTCTCTCCTCTCTGTTTCTCTCTCTCCTCTCTGTTTATCTCTGTCTCTCTCCTCTCTGTTTCTCTCTTTTTTCTGTTTCTCTCTGTTTATCTCTGTCTCTCCTCTCTGTTTCTCTCTCCTGTCTCTGTTATCTCTGTGTCTTATCTCTGTCTCTCTCCACTCTGTTTCTCTCTCTGGTCTCTCTGTTTATCTCTGTCTCTCTCCTCTCTGTTTATCTCTGTCTCTCTCTCTCTGTTTTCTCTGTCTCTGTTTATCTCTGTCTCTCTCCTCTCTGTTTATCTCTCTCTGTTTATCTCTGTCTATCTCCTCTGTTTATCTCTGTCTCTGTCTCTGTTTCTCTGTCTCCCACTCTGTTTATCTCTGTCTCTCTCCTCTCTGTTTCTCTCTCCCCTCTCTGTTTCTCTGTCTCTCCCTCTCTGTTTATCTCTGTCTCTCTCCTCTCTGTTTATCTCTGTCTCTCTCCTCTCTGTCTGTTTCTCTCTCTCCTCTCTGTTTATCTCTGTCTCTCTCCTCTCTGTTTCTCTCTCCCACTCTGTTTATCTCTGTCTCTCTCCTCTCTGTTTCTCTCTCCTCTCTGTTTATCTCTGTCTCTCTCCTCTCTGTTTATCTCTTCTCTTTGTATTCTGTCTCTGTTTGTTTATCTCTGTCTCTCTCCTCTCTGTTTCTCTTACTCTCTGTCTCTGTCTCTCCTCTCTGTTTATCTTGTCTCTCTCTGTCTCTCTCCTCTCTGTTTCTCTCTCCTCTGTTTATCTCTGTTTCTCCTCTGTCTCTCTGTCTTTCTCCTCTCTGTTTATCTCTGTCTCTCTCCTCTCTCTGTCTCTCCCATCTCTGTTTATCTCTCTCTCCTCTCTGTTTATCTCTGTCTCTCTCCTCTCTGTTTTCTCTGTTTCTCTCTCCTCTCTGTTTCTCTCTGTCTCTCTCCTCTCTGTTTCTCTCTCCCAACTCTGTTTATCTCTGTCTCTCTCCTCTCTGTTTCTCTCTCCTGTCTCTGTTTATCTCTGTCTCCTCTCTCTGTTTCTCTCTCCCCTCTGTTTATCTCTGTTTCTCTTTCTGTTTCTCTCTGTTTGTCTCTGTTTCTCTGTTTCTCTGTCCCCTCTCTGTTATCTCTGTCTCTCTCCTCTCTGTTTCTATCTCTGTCTCTGTTCTCTCCACTCTGTATTTATCTCTGTCTCTCTCTGTCTGTTTATCTCTGTTTCTCTGTCTCTGTTTCTCTGTTTATCTCTGTCTCTGTTTATCTCTGTCCTCTCTATCTCTGTTTCTCTCTGTTTCCTGTCTCTGTTTCTCCTCTCTGTTTCTCTGTCTCTGTTTCTCTCTCTCTTTGTTTATCTCTGTCTCTCTCCTCTCTGTTTCTCTCTGTCTCTGTTTATCTCTGTCCTCCTCTGTTTTTCTCTCTCCTGTTTCTCTGTTTATCTCTGTCTCTCTCCTCTCTGTTCTGTCTATGTCTCTGTTTATCTCTGTCTCTCTCCTCTCTGTTTATCTCTCCCACTCTGTTTTCTCTGTCTCTTTCTCTGTTCTTCTCTCTCTCTGTTTCTCTCCTCTCTGTTTATCTCTGTCTCTCTCCCTCTGTTTATCTCTGTCTCTCCTCTCTGTTTCTCTCTCCCCACTCTGTTTATCTCTGTCTCTCCTCTCTGTTTATCTCTCTCCCACTCTGTTTATCTCTGTCTCTCTGTCTCTGTTATCTCTCTCTCTCCTCTCTGTTTATCTCTGTCTCTCCCCACTATGTTTATCTCTCCCCTCTGTTTCTCTCTGTCTCTCTCCTCTCTGTTTCTCTCTCTCCTTGTCTCTCTCCTCTCTGTTTCTCTCTGTCTCTCTGTTTCTCTGTGTTATCTCTGTTTCTCTGTCTCTGTTTCTCTGTCTCTATGTTTCTCTCTGTTTCTCTCTGTTTCTCTCTCCTCTGTTTATCTCTGTCTCTCTCCTCTCTGTTTCTCTGTCTCTCCTCTGTTTATCTCTGTCTCTCTCCTCTCTGTTTATCTCTGTCTCTCTCCTCTCTGTTTATCTCTGTCTCTCCTCCTCTCTGTTTATCTCTGTCTCTCTCCTCTCTGTTTATCTCTCTCTCTCCTCTCTGTTTATCTCTGTCTCTCCTCTCTGTTTATCTCTGTCTCCTCTCTGTTTCTCTCTCTTGTCTCTGTTTATCTCTGTCTCTCTCCTCTCTGTTCTATCTCCCCTGTCTGTTTCTCTCTGTTTATCTCTCTCTCTCCTCTCTGTTTATCTCTGTCTTATCTCTGTTTCTCTCTGTCTGTCTCTGTTTCTCTCTCCCCACTCTGTTTATCTCTGTCTCTCTCCTCTCTGTTTCTCTCTCCCCACTCTGTTTATCTCTGTCTCTCTCCTCTCTGTTTCTCTCTCCCTCTCTGTTTATCTCTGTCTCTCTCCCTCTCTGTTTATCTCTCTCTCTCTGTTATCTCTGTCTCTCTGTTCCTCTCTGTTTATCTCTGTCTCTCTCCTCTCTGTTTATCTCTCTCCTCTCTGTTTATCTCTGTCTCTCTCCTCTCTGTTTCTCTCTCTCCCACTCTGTTTATCTCTGTCTCTCTAAATATGTTTCTCCTCTGTTTATCTCTGTTCTCTCCTCTCTGTTTAACGTTCTCTGTCTCTCTGTCTCTGTTTATCTCTCCCCACTCTGTTTATCTCTGTCTCTCCTCTCTTTTATCTCTGTTTATCTCTGTCTCTGTCTCCTCTCTGTTTGTCTGTCTCTCTCTTGTCTGTTTCTGTCTCCTTTCTGTTTATCCTGTCTCTCTATGTCTCTGTTTTATCTCATGTCTCTCTCCTCTCTGTTATCTCTGTTTCTCTCCTTCTGTTTATCTGTCTGTTTGTCTCTCTCTTGTTTATCTCTGTCTCTCTCCTCTCTGTTTCTCTCTGTTTCTCTGTTTATCTCTGTCTCTCTGTTTCTCTGTTTCTGTCTCTCCCTCTCTGTTTATCTCTGTCTCTCTGTCTCTGTTTCTCTCTCCCACTCTGTTTATCTCTGTCTCTCTTTGTCTCTGTTCTCTCTTGTTCCCCTCTCTGTTGTTCTCTGTCTCTCTCTCCTGTCTGTTTTCTGTCTCTCTCCTCTCTGTTTATCTTTGTCTCTCTTGTCTCTGTTTATCTCTGTCTCTCTTGTCTCTGTTTCTCTCTCACCCTCTGTTTATCTCTGTTTCTCTGTCTCTGTTTCTCTCTATCACTCTGTTTATCTCTGTCTCTGTTTCTCTGTTTATCTCTGTCTCTCTATCTCTGTTTCTCTCTGTTTCTCTGTTTGCTTTTGTCTCTGTCTTGTCTCTGTTTCTCTCTGTTTCTCCTCTCTGTTTCTTCCCCACTCTGTTTATCTCTGTCCTCTCTCCTTTCTGTTTGTCTCTGTTTGTCTATGTTTATCTCTGTCTCTCTGTCTCTGTTTCTCTGTTTATCTGTCTTTTCCTCTCTGTTTTCTCTGTCTCTCTATTTCTCTCTGTTTATCTCTGTCTCTCCCTCTCTGTTTATCTCTGTCTCTCTCTTGTCTCTGTTTCTCTGTTGTTTATCTCTGTTTGTCTTGTTTGTCTCTGTTTGTCTCTCTGTTTATCTCTGTCTCTGTTTATCTCTGTTTCTCTCTGTCTCTGTTTATCTCCTCTCTGTTTCTCTCTCCTGTCTCTGTTTATCTCTGTCTGTTTCTCTGTTTCTTTCTCCCATCTCTGTTTATCTCTGTCTCTCTCCTCTCTACGGTTTATCTCTCCCCACTCCTGTTTATCTCTGTCTCTCTCCTCTCTGTTTATCTCTGTCTCTCTCCTCTCTGTTTCTCTCTCCCCACTCTGTTTATCTCTGTCTCTCTCCTCTCTGTTTATCTCTGTCTCTCTCCTCTCTGTTTCTCTCTCTCTCTCTCTGTTTATCTCTGTCTCTCTCCTCTCTGTTTCTCTCTGTCTCTCTCTCTGTTTCTCTCTGTCTCTCTCTCTCTCTGTTTCTCTCTCCCCTCTCTGTTTATCTCTGTCTCTCTCCTCTCTGTTTCTCTCTCCCCTCTCTGTTTATCTCTGTCTCTCTCCTCTCTGTTTCTCTCTCCCCTCTCTGTTTATCTCTGTCTCTCTCTCTCTGTTTCTCTCTCTCTCTCTGTTTATCTCTGTCTCTCTCCTCTCTGTTTATCTCTGTCTCTCTCTCTGTTTATCTCTGTCTCTCTCCTCTCTGTTTCTCTCTGTCTCTCTCTCTCTCTGTTTCTCTCTCTCTCTCTGTTTATCTCTGTCTCTCTCCTCTCTGTTTCTCTCTCTCTCTCTCTGTTTATCTCTGTCTCTCTCCTCTCTGTTTCTCTCTCTCTCTCTGTTTATCTCTGTCTCTCTCTCTCTCTGTTTATCTCTGTCTCTCTCCTCTCTGTTTCTCTCTCTCTCTCTCTGTTTATCTCTGTCTCTCTCTCTCTGTTTATCTCTGTCTCTCTCCTCTCTGTTTCTCTCTCTCTCTCTGTTTATCTCTGTCTCTCTCTCTCTCTGTTTCTCTCTCTCTCTCTGTTTATCTCTGTCTCTCTCCTCTCTGTTTCTCTCTCTCCCTCTCTGTTTATCTCTGTCTCTCTCTCTCTGTTTCTCTCTGTCTCTCTCTCTCTGTTTCTCTCTCTCCTCTCTGTTTATCTCTGTCTCTCTCTCTCTGTTTCTCTCTCTCTCTCTCTGTTTATCTCTGTCTCTCTCTCTCTGTTTCTCTCTCTCTCTCTGTTTATCTCTGTCTCTCTCTCTCTCTGTTTCTCTCTCTCTCTCTGTTTATCTCTGTCTCTCTCTCTCTGTTTATCTCTGTCTCTCTCTGTTTCTCTCTGTTTCTCTCTCTCTCTCTGTTTATCTCTGTCTCTCTCCTCTCTGTTTCTCTCTCTCTCTCTGTTTATCTCTGTCTCTCTCCTCTCTGTTTCTCTCTCTCTCTCTCTGTTTCTCTCTCTCTCTCTCTCTGTTTATCTCTGTCTCTCTCTCTCTCTGTTTCTCTCTCTCTCTCTGTTTATCTCTGTCTCTCTCCTCTCTGTTTCTCTCTGTCTCTCTCTCTCTCTGTTTCTCTCTCTCTCTCTGTTTATCTCTGTCTCTCTCTCTCTGTTTCTCTCTCTCTCTCTGTTTCTCTCTGTTTCTCTCTCCCTCTCTCTGTTTATCTCTGTCTCTCTCTCTCTGTTTATCTCTGTCTCTCTCTGTTTCTCTCTGTCTCTCTCTGTTTATCTCTGT
>NW_024609717.1:0-170000 GCF_018296145.1 Oncorhynchus tshawytscha
TGGGCAAGTCGGTTAAGAACAAATTCTTATTTACAATAATGGCCTAGGAACAGTGGGTTAACGCCCTTGTTCAGGGGCAGAATCACAGATGTTTACCTTGTCAGCTCGGGGATTCGATCTCGCAACCTTTCGGTTACTGGCACAATGCTCTAACCACTAGGCTACCTGCCGCCCCAAACTTAACAGTTAGGCTATTGATTATAGACCTAATGAAGATGGGGTTTCCTCCTTCCTCGTCCTTCAGTTCTAATCACTGCCAAAGATGACTATAATATGTATTGAATCAGGGGTGTTAATTCTTATGTAAATGATACATTGCTGTATTTAATTTTCAATAAATTTGCTAACTTCTAAAAACATGTTTAAACTTGTATCAGATATTGTGTGTAGATGAGTGAGAAAAATCTGTAATCCATTTTGAATTCAGGCTGTAACAACAAAATCTGGAATAAATCAAGGGGTATGAATACTTTCTGAAGGCTCTGTATCAGAGGCCTGCAACACCTGTTCTGGACAGCCCGTCCACATGGTGTGCAGGCTCTTGTTCCATACCAGCACTAACACAGTGGGTTCAGCTAAATCAAATAACCATAATCCTCAATTTAGTCCTTATTACTTGACATTCGTATGGGTATGAATACGTTCTAAAAGCACTGTAGCTATGGCTTATGATATGTCCCTTTTGTATAACCATGATCTGTTTGATATGCTAATGCCCTCCTTTGTCATGTTTAGTCCTGGCAGTCTCATACATGTGTAACTATATGTTAAGCCTAGTCATATGGCATTACTTCATGATGTATGCACCTTTTTTGATGTGTTCCTAATGCGTTTCTCTAGTCTTCTAGACCGCCACTTCCTACCTTACCGTGCTACCGGCCTTTTCAAGCCCCAACTCCAACCCTTCCCCCATGTGCAACTGTGTTTATTATAAATACCCTCAACGTGGATTATCAACCTCCATCTCCTAAATGTGTTCTGACCGATGCTGCAACACCCCGGAACTAGCCTATACAGTCCACATAGTCCTTTTATTTTTGAAATCGTAGCTACTGTAAGTAGTATAGCTAGTACTAACTAATGTGGGTGGGTCTACATTGGGGCTATTGAAGTGATGAGAAAAAAATGTAATGTCGACTTCTAGCTAATCTCGGTTACCCAGAAGTAAATTATCGCTAAACCTTAGGTGGTGGAAAATAGTTCAGGACTGTTGCTCCTCTTCATCACTGCTAGTAAACAAAACAAGCTAACGTTAGCTAGCTAACAGTAGATAGGTTGTTGGCCCTCAGTAGCGGTTAATCTTCCAATGAGGTTTTCACTGGCGATTGATAATGGAAGCCAGACTTTATTCACGCTCATAAATAGTTCAACAGATCATAAACTCACCTTTAAAAATAGCCCTTGTCGTCAGTTGCTTGGTTGAGTAAGGAAACGCGACGAAAAGAAGCAGGAACGTAAACTTCCGCCCGCGTTTCTAAAACGGAAGTGGCGTTATATTTGTGCTGCCGTCAGTTAGATACTGTAGGTATGGAGCCAGCAACTCAACGGCTTTCCAATAAATCAAAAATATATAAGGCAGCTGCAAATTACATAGTATTGATACTTCTTCCACTACCAAAACGCTACATAATTAAATAGTTAAACTCTATTAAAAAAAAGGGGGCAGGACAGGCCAGTCATACATAGAGCAAGCTGGCAAAGTTAACTAGCATCGTTAGCATTGGTGTGTGGATGTTTTGTTTGCAGCAGTGGTACTAACATATGAATTACCATGTGCCATCATTTGTTAGACATCCAGAGTTTTTACCGGATACTAAAGAAATTATTACATGTTACCCAGAGTTGAAGTGATAATACAGGGTAAGTAAATACTGAGTACTGGTGACAAGTGGTGTTCATGTTAACGCAAGAACCCCTGCTCTATTTTCACATAACAGTTGCGGTTGGTAAATGCTATTTACATAATAACATGTGTTTGCATGTTTTACTTCTGTGGTTTGAAGTCGACTTTCTTCTAAAGCAACAGTCCAGTGTCAGGCCTGTGATACTTTAACCAGTGTGTATTCATATTTTATGACCAACAGAAACCCTTCCCACACTGTGAGCAGTGAAAAGGCTTCTTTCCTGTGTTCTGGTATCCCTTTGAGTTACTTGGTACATCTTTAGTTTGCTATTCCCCCATTGATCACAGGGGTAAGTTTTCTTTCTTTTGAGAGTCTGTTGGGGTGATTTAAGGTCAATTGGACAAATAAAACTGTCTCTGCAGTCTGAGCAGGGTTGGGGCCTACAAGTGTGTCTTCAACTCCTTTGGCTCATAGAAACTAGTGAAGCAGTCCATGCAGTGGTGATGTTTCTGTCTTGAGTTCCTCTGTCTGTGTTTATTGTTTCCTGATGCTGTGGAACTGGGCTCACTGTCTGAACCTGGGTTGGAGATCTCTCCTGTGGGAATATGAACAGATATGGGGTTAGAATCAGGAACAGAGCATTGGATGGGCTAAAGAGCGACTTCCCCTAAACAAAACAAAAAAATCCTTTGAGAACAGCCTGTGGCATCGATATAAGTCAGAAACATTTAGTCTATTGTCACAATTGACTACAAATTGTAAATAGGATAATTATGGTAATTTTATTTATTTTACCTTTATTTAACTAGGCAGGTCAGTTAAGAACCAATTCTTATTTTCAATGACTGCCTAGGAACAGTGGGTTAACTGCCTGTTCAGGGGCAGAACGACAGATTTGTACCTTGTCAGCTCAGGGGTTTGAACTTGAAACCTTGCGTGTTAATGGGTAGTAAAGTCATTGAAGTTAACTCGACTTGTGATGAGAAAAGTTGTAATTTTAACAACTAACTTAGCTAGCTAGTTCACTACGACTTTATCAGTAATTAGAATGTAGCTTGAGCTAGCAATGTGAAACAAACCCTCCACTGTATCTACCTCTTGACTAAACCACCTACAGATACACAGCTCGGGGATTTGATCTTGCAACCTTTCGGTTACTAGTCCAACACTAACCACTAGTAATGACTTTAAAACAGTTGAGTTTAATGGCTGTGATTGGAGAAATGAAGAGGGATCAACAATACTGACCTAATGAAAGATTGAAAAGGAAGCCTGTACAGAATAAAAAATATTCAAAATCATGCATCCTGTTTGCAATAAAACACTGAAGTAAAACTGAAAAAAATGTAACAAAGAAATTAACTTTATGTCCTGAATACGAAGCGTTATGTTTGGGGCAAATCCAACAACACGAAGTACCACTCCTCATATTTCCAAGCATGGTGATGGCTTCATCATGTTGTGGGTTTGTGTGTCATCGACAAGGACTAGGGATTTTTTTATAGAATGAAAATAAATAGAATAGAGCTAAGCACAGGCAGAATCCTAGATGAAAACCTGGTTCAGTCTGTTCCAACAGACGTTCACCTTTCATCAGAACAATAACCTACAACACTTATGTGCCTTTTACTGAGGAGTGGCTTCCATCTGGCCACTCTACCATAAAGCCCTGAGAGCTGCAGAGATGGTTGTCCTTCTGGAAGGTTCTCCCATCTCCACAGAGGATCTCTGAAGCTCTGTCAGAGTGACCATCGGGTTCTTGGTCACCTTCCTGACCAAGGCCCTTCTCCCTCGAATGCTCAGTTTGGCCGGGCAGCCAGCTCTAGAAAGAGTCTTGGTGGTTCCAATCTTCTTCAATTTAAGAATGATGGAGGCCACTGTGTTCTTGGGGACCATCAATGCTGCAGACATCTTTTGGATCTGTGCCTCGACACAATCCTGTCTCAGAGCTCATTTCTAAAAAACAGTTTTCGCCTTGTCATTACAAGATATTGTGTGTAGAATGAGGACTTAAAACAAATCTATTTTAGAATAAGGCTGTAATGGAACAAAATGTGTATAAAGAGAAGGGGTCTGAATATTTTCCAAATGCACATTTATAATATTAGAAAGGAACTTAGGGATGGCAGGTAGTCTAGTGGTTAAGAACATTGGGCCAGTAGGTTGGTGGTTTGTATCCCCAAGCAGACTGGGTGAAAAAAAAGTGAGCAAGGCACTTAACCCTAATTGGTCCTGTGAGTCGCTCTGGATAAGAACGTCTGCTAAATGACAAATGTCTAATGTAACTAACTTCCTTTCTCATGTCACGAAGGAAGGAAGGAATCAGGTCACCTCATGGCCTCATCAAGCATGAACTATTACTCAGGTAGTAGCATACTGCTTGTATGGGAAATGAAATGAGTGAAAAAGGCAGAGGAGAGGCGAATAGGGAGAAATAACATGGGTGTTTTCATTAGTCAAATTCAGTTGCGAAACGTTTTGCCACTGAAACCGTTTACTCCAAACGGAAAACGATTTGCATCAACAAGAATTTCTATTGGACAAATTAAAAGGGATACTTTGGGGTTTTGGCAATGATGCTCTTTATCTACTTCCCCAGTCAGATTAACTCATGGATACCATTTTTATGTCTCTGTGTCCAGTATGAAGGTAGAGGTCGTTTTGTAAGCCAATGCTAACTAGCATTAGCGCAGCTACACCATAGACTTCAAGTCATTGCGCTAATGCTAGTTAGCAACTTCCTTCAAACTGCATGCAGACATAAAAATAAAAATAAATGGTATCTACGAGATCATTTAACTCTGGGGAAGTAGATAAAGGTCTTCATTTCCAAAATCCCTAAGTATTGCTTTAAGGTAGGTCCCCTCCCGGTTGACAATGTTTAGCAAAATAATACAACTAATCAATACCCCTGGTGTGGAGGGAAGGGCCTTCAGGGGTATGCAAATAGATTCAGCTGCAAACTGACCACAACTAATCACAATTTCATACCTTGATAACATTGGGACATGATCACGCATTTTTTTGTGTAATAATTTGAAATTCCTAAATTAAACACATTTTTAGCTGAATTTCTAGTGATTTGTTTTTTTCTTTACCAAAAATTGACCCCCCCCCCAAATAATAATAATATAGATACTTTTACAACTCTGAAAGGCCCCCCAAAAATCACTTGCTGGATGTTTTTTGAAAAGTGAATCATTCATTTTGGAAGCTGCCTTGCGAGATATCACTCTGGTCGAGGGTGAAGTCAGCTCCAATCAAAGGTCACGTAGGTTAATTACGTGGGGTAATGAGTAGGATGTGTTGACACATGCAAAAGTGATTTTTTTTTTTTTTTATAAAAAGGCTGTCTTCCCAATACAAACTAGTTTGAAAATTCAAACATGTACTTTATGGAAAATATCTGTGTTTCTGAACGATGTATCATGCTGCTTTATTGACCAAGTAGCGCAGATCGCTTTTCAATATGAGCATCCCTCACCGGCTTCACTCGGGTCACGTGACGGACCACAGCCCAGTGTAACCCAGGCCAGTTTAATCAGTGTCACAACCTTTCACAACAAGTTAATTTAGCTGAACCTGCTGTGTTTGTGCTGGGATGGAATTAAAGCCTGCACCACATGTGGATGGGCTATCCAGAACAAGAGTTACAGGCCCCTGATATACTGTTATTAACTGACAGATGTCATTAAGCAGTTGAGTGAACTGTCCTTATAAAATTGTTATTGTACATATGTCGTATTTTAGCAGGGCCTTGGGAGTATCGGATAGTAACTCTTGATCCAATACATTTTAAGGGTGCTTTAAACGACTCAAGTCTGTGCTCGCAAATTAGTCTTATCACCACAGACAGGCGTTTGGCTTAGACACCCCAGCGCCTTGGCTTATGTCAGCATTTCTTTTTACACGAATCAATCCATTAAAATGTCACAGACAGTAAAAATCTAAATCTGGACATGAAAGGTCAGATGCTTGTGGCATGGATCCACAAAACCACCAGTCTTGGCTCGGTTAATTCAGATCTTATTTCCCAGGTCACATCTTTTTCTGTAGATCTATTATGGTGTCAGCAATGTGAGGACCTCATGGTCGACTAATAAGGTCAATATAATGTGCTGGCCTGTATCAGATCTCTCTGTGGTCCACAGTAAAGGTATGAGGTCTTCACCTTTCAGCATGCAGTGTGAAGTCAATGGAGGGATAAATGTAATATTAATCTAATACATTTACAAGGAGAAACAGTTGGATCAAATGGGGAGCTGTTGTGTTTTACAGCAAGATTTACAGATCTTTGGACTAACAAGTCAACAGTATTACCCCCTGCCTAGTGACCTTCTCCAAACATGACCATGATCCAAAACTGTGTGTCAGAAATACATGCAGCCTGAAGTCATTTATAGAGTAGTGGCCCGAGGGCACACACTTAATGTGTTGTGAAATGCAATGTTTTTATCTCATATAACTGCCTTATTTTGCTGGAGCCCAGGAAGAGTAGCTGCTGCTTTGCCAGGAACTAAATGGGATCCATAATAAACCCCAGGAAGAGTAGCTGCTGCTTTGGCAGGAACTAAATGGGATCCATAATAAACCCCAGGAAGAGTAGCTGCTGCTTTGGCAGGAACTAAATGGGATCCATAATAAACCCCAGGAAGAGTAGCTGCTGCTTTGGCAGGAACTAAATGGGATCCATAATAAACCCCAGGAAGAGTAGCTGCTGCTTTGGCAGGAACTAATGGTGATCCATAATAAATACAAATACAAGCTCAGTTATTTCAAGTTGGCTGGATGTCCTTTGGGTGGTGGACCATTCCTGATACACATGGGAAACTTGAGCAGGAAATACCCAGCATCGTTGCAGTTCTTGACTCAAACCGGTGCGCCTGGCACCTACTACCATACCCCGTTCAAAAGTACTTAAATATTGTCTTACCCGTGGCACACATACACAATCCATGTCTCAATTGTATCAAGGCTTAAAAATCATTCTTTAACCTGTCTCACCCCTTTCACCTATACTGATTGAAGTTGATTTAACAGTTGACATCAACAAGGGATCATAGAGCTTTCACCTGGTCAGTCTGTCATGGAAAGAGCATGTGTCCTTAATGTTTTTAATTTGAAGGCAGCTTAATGTGAATACTGGGCAAGAGGTGTGTAGACTTTCACTAGAGACTGTATATACAGGTTTAATATGTGAATTCTGACCAAATAGGTTCAATATTGAAAAATAATTTTAATTGTGGTAATATAATGACCCAAGTATCTCACCTGCATCTGGATGGAGTAGTCCTGCTTGTAATTGCAGTAGTCCTTTGCTGTTGTTCAGGGATTGATTTGCACTTTTTGCACCAAAGTACGTTCATCTCTAGGAGACAGAACATATATTCCTGAGAAGTATGACGGCTGCATGGTCCCATGGTGTTTATACTTGCGTACTATTGTTTGTACAGATGAACGTGCTACCTTCAGGCATTTGGAAATAGCTCCCAAGGATGAACCAAACTTGTGGAGGTCTACATTTTTTTTTCCTGACGTTGTGGCCGATTTCTTTTGATTTTCCCATGATGTCAAGCAAAGAGGCACTGAGTTTGAAGGTAGGCCTTGAAATACATCCACAGTAGAGGTCGACCGATTAAAATCGGAATAGCCGATTAATTAGGGCCGATTTTCAAGCTATCATAACAAACAGTGATCTGCGTTTTTAGAAACCGATTATGGCTGATTACATTGCACTCCACACGGAGACTGCGTGGCAGACTGACAACCTATTACACGAGTGCAGCAAGGAGCCAAAGTAAGTTGCTAGCTAGCATTAAAGTTATCTTATAAAAAACAAATCTTAACCATCACTAGTTAACTACACATGGTTGATGATATTACTAGTTTATCTAGCTTGTCCTGCTTTGCATATAATCGATGCGGTGCCTGTTAATTTATCATCGAATCACAGCCTACTTCGCCAAACAGGTGATGCTTTAACCAGCGCATTTGCGAAAAAAGCGCTGTCGTTGCACCAATGTGTACCTAACCATAAACATCAATGCCTTCCTTAAAATCAATGCACAAGTATATATTTTTAAACTTGTATATTTAGTTAATATTGTCTGGTAACATGAATTTCTTTTAACTAGGGAAATTCTGTCACTTCTCTTGCGTTCTGTACAAGTAGAGTCTGGGTATATGCAGCAGTTTGGGCTGCCTGGCTCGTTGCGTACTGTGTGAAGACCATTTCTTCCTTACAAAGACCGTAATTAATTTGCCAGAATTGTACATAATTATGACATAACATTAAAGGTTGTGCAACGTAACAGCAATATTTAGACTTGCCAACCGTTCGATAAAATACAGAACGGTTCCGTATTTCACTGAAAGAATAAAACGTTTTGTTTTCGAAATGATAGTTTCCGGATTTTACCATATTAATGACCTAAAGCTCGTATTTCTGTGTGTTATAATTAAGTCTATGATTTGATATTTGATAGAGCAGTCTGACTGAGCGGTGGTAGGCAGCAGCAGGCTCGTAAGCATTCATTCAAACAGCACTTTCCTGCATTTGCCAGCAGCTCTTCAAGCATTGTGCTGTTTATGACTTCAAGCCTATCAACTCCCGAGATTAGGCTGGCAATACTATAGTGCCTATAAGAACATCCAATAGTCAAAGGTATATGAAATACAAATGGTGTAGGGAGAAATAGTCCTATAATAACTACAACCTAAAACTTCTTACCTGGGAATATTAAAGACTCATGTTAAAAGGAACCACCAGCTTTCATATGTTCTCAGGAAGGAACTGAAACATTGCTTTTTTACATGACACATATTGCACTTACTTTCTTCAACACTTTGTTTTTGCATGATTTAAACCAAATTGAACATGTTTCATTATTTATTTGAGACTAAAATATTTTTTTGATGTACTATATTAGTTAAAATAAGTGTTTATTCAGTATTGTTGTAATTGTCATTATTACAAATATATATATTTTTTAAAATCGGCCGATTAATCGGTATCAGCCCTTTTGTTCTCCAATCGGTATCGGCGTTAATCATAATCGGTCAACCTCTAATCCACAGGTACACCTCCAATTGACTCAAATGATGTCAATTAGCCTAACAGAAGCTTCTAAAGCCATGACATCACTTTCTGGAATTTTCCAAGCTGTTTAAAGGCACAGCCAACTTAGTGTATGTAAACTTCTGACCCACTGGAATTGTGATACAGTGAATTATAAGTGAAATAATCTGTCTGTAAACAATTGTTGGAAAAATTACTTATGCACAAAGTAATGTCCTTACCGACTTGCCAAAACTATAGTTTGTTAACAAGACATTTGTGGAGTAGTTGAAAAAAAGTTAATGACTCCAACCTAAGTGTATGTGTCTGTGTATATATAATATATATCATTTTACTGCTCTAGGGATGTAATTCTTTTTTGGCTAATCTTATTTACTGTTACATTGATTTTTTAATATATTTTTTATTTATTTGTTCACTATTTATGTGGGGTGCAATGCAGAGAACGCCGGAAGAATTATAATTTAATTACCATAGTGAATTATTGTAATGTTTGCTTATGTGTCAATAAGGGATGGGTTGCCAATTGGCGATTTCACACAAAAATACAACTTCATTCATTCGGTAGAAACAAAGTCAAATTGATTGACTAATTGGTTAATGCATTAATAGGCGTCTCTGAACAATTCTGATGTGAAACATTTAAATTGTAATGATATTTGACTCAAAAATGCCCAACGATTGAACAGGGCATTCTGTAACTATGGAAACGGCAACAGAATTGCTGTGGTATCGTTTTGGTATTGAGTATCGTGATACTAAACCTGGTATCAAAGTCAAAATTCTGGTATCGTGACAGCACTTTCAGGAACAGTAAGAGCATTAAAAGGGGGGTTTAAAATACTTGTTGATTTCAAGCATAATAATTATTTTGGAATCCCCAGTGGGCGCCAAGGCACCAACTTCTCTCCGTACTCCACACCTGAACTTACCTGGGTCAGTGATACTATCTACTTCTTGCTCCTCTTCGTCTAGATCTGGAGCAGACACTTCTCTGTTCTCCTCTTCTTCTTTGACTTGTATCTCAGCTTCCTCTTTCACTCCTCTCTCTTTCTTCTCCTTCTTTAAGTTCTACTTTAAGTTCTCTCTCTTCCCCGATCACAATCTCATTGACTTCCAGTGGTTGACTGCAGTCCTCCAGCTTCACTGAGACCATCTCTGGACCCTGCTGTGAGCTTCTCTGTGATGGAACACCACAGCCAGAACCCGGGGACTCCATGGACTTGGGTTCAGCCATAGTAGGCCCATGTGGTAGGTGGATCTGTAGGTGGTTTAGTCATAAGAGGCAGTGAAGGGTGAGTTGCACATAGCTAGCTGAAACTACATTCCAAATACATTTTCTAAAGTCGTAGGTTACTAGCTAGAGCAAGTTGTTAAAATTACAATTTTTCTCATCACAGGTTGAGTTCACTTTAATGACTTACTATGCAATGAGACATTTAGCCAATTGTTACCCAAACGTATATCTATTATTTACTCTGAGGTGAAATCAGACTGCATGGGTTTTACTAGGTAGCCTCAGGCTAGCCCTGGATCATGACTCTCAGTTCCATTCAATTACTCATAAGAGTCATTGGACGAAGGTATCTTCTGTACGGGGTAGTTTTTGATACACACCTTTTTAGGCTTAGGGTTCCCACACAGCAATATCTCCATGTTACTGCACGTGTTTGCAGAAGGCAGAGGGACCACCTGTGCTAATTATCTCCTGGCACCTGTGTGTAACGGAAGAAGGCCGCCTGAAACGTGTTGTAACTGAAAAATACTGTCGGCTGCAACTGTGATAAAGCCGGTTACAAACAGTGTAAATGTTGTATTTATTAAATTATGTTTGATGTCATATGAAAGTAGATGGCTTTATGTTTCTAAAACCGTATCGCAATAGAGAATCGATTCACGTTTATATGGCTGTTTTGGCTGCCAGAGCCAGTCTACTTCTAAAAATACCATAAGGTGCTTGGACCTTAAGAGTAAGGGTAGGCTCCTTAAGAGTACATATTAGGTTAGCTAAATAAACATCTTCTAACAAAAGGTGGTGATATATGCTTCGCCTTTTACTCTGCTGGTAACACAACAAGCTAGCTAAAAGTATAGTAGCTAGATATCTGCCCTTGGTAGACATCATTCCACAAATTTGACTTTCACTGAGGATTTGCAATGGGAGTCGGGGTTTATTTACGCTCATAAATAGCTCAACAGATCATAAACTCACCTTTGAAAGTTGTAGAGTAGCTAAGATTAATTATCGTCAATTGTTGACAGGGAACGAGAGGAAAACTATCAGGAACGTAACTTCCGCGTTCTACATCTCTTATTCTATGGTATAAAGGCGTTGACACAATTTGAATGTGCATGCCGCCACCTACTGCATGGTAGTAAACTAGAGAACAAACTGGGACAGCCTGTTACTGTTAAACTGGGACACTCTGTTACTGTCAAACTGGGACACTCTGTTCCTGTCAAACTGGGACACTCTGTTCCTGTCAAACTGGGACACTCTGTTCCTGTCAAACTGGGACACTCTGTTACTGTCAAACTGGGACACTCTGTTACTGTCAAACTGGGACACCCTGTTACTGTCAAACTGGGACACCCTGTTACTGTCAAACTGGGACACCCTGTTACTGTCAAACTGGGACACCCTGTTACTGTCAAACTGGGACACCCTGTTACTGTCAAACTGGGACACTCTGTTACTGTCAAACTGGGACACTCTGTTACTGTCAAACTGGGACACCCTGTTACTGTCAAACTGGGACACCCTGTTACTGTCAAACTGGGACACCCTGTTACTGTCAAACTGGGACACTCTGTTACTGTCAAACTGGGACACCCTGTTACTGTTAAACTAGGACACTCCTCTAGGCCATTTTAATGCAGAACAAATATTTTGGGGTATAATGAAATACATGTTTTCTTAACAGAAATACATTTTTTTAAAGGATAAAATGTTCAACTATATTTTCCTCAAATCTGCTGTCAGCTAGCTTGTAGAAAAAGCTAGAATAACTGTATTTTACTTCCTAGCTAGCGATATTCATAACCATACAGGTATACAATGACTGCTGTTAACATTCTACAAGGAAAGGGACACTTAATTAATGATTTCATCAGTATCCAGATCACCCCGGATACCAGACTTAGAAGAGTCATAACTCAGTTCTAGAATGTTGTCATTGATGAGAATTGATCTAAAAATCTATTGGCATTCAGAATTCCTGACTTTGTTTAAACATCCAGCCTCTATTGTAGTTTCATGACCAGAGACACATCTCCAAAGGCACAGTATTTATTTATTCAGAGTGGTATTGTCAAGACTTCCACCGAAGTCGGCTCGTCTCCTTGTTCGGGCGGCGTTCAGTGGTCAACATCACCGGCTTTCTAGCCATCACCGCTCCGTTTTTCATTTATCCATTTGTTTTGTCTTGTTCCCTGCAGAACCTGGTTTTCATTCCCCAATCACACTACATGTATTTATTCCTCTGTTCCTCCTCATGTCTTTGTGTGAGATTGTTTTGTGTTACGTGTGTATTTTGACGTGCCAGGCTGGTGTTGGTTGTTCCGTGTTTCATCTCGAGGTATGTTTATTTGTTTGTACATTATTATTGTGACTGTTTGCGCGTTTTGCACTTTTGCCAATCGGCTGGAGGTTTCGACGCGGTGGCGTCCGTCTATTGGTTTCTCCTGCCTAAATAAAGTGTGCGCCTGTTCACCACTCTCTGTTCTCCTGCACCTGACTCTGCTCCCAGTACGCACACCATTGACAGGTACATGCATTCACACAGTCTTGATTTATAGGATCCTTCCCATTGTATGATTGATATCCCAAGTTATCAATTTAAAGTTTATGGAAGAAATGCACTTGTCCTCATGTGAAAATGTTTTTATTAAATAGTATACTGCCGTAATGTCATCAATCAAATCAAACTTTATGCAGTGGTGTAAAGTACTTCAGTAAAAATACTTTAAGTACTACTTAATTAAAAGTTTTTGGGGTATCTGTACTTTACTTTACTATTTATATTTTTGACAACTTTTACTTTTATTTCACTACATTCCAAAAGAAAATATTGTAATTTTTACTCCATACATTTCCCCCGACACCTAAAAGTACTAGTTACAGGTTGAATGCTTAGCAGAACAGGAACATTGTGAAATTCACCCACTTATCAAGAGAAAATCCCTGGTTATGGCGGACTCACTAAACACAACATCCCTGGTTATCCCTACTGCCTATGTTCTGGCGGACTCACTAAACACACATGCATCTTTTGTAAATAATGTCTGAGTGTTGGAGTGTGTCCCTGGCTAGCTCTACATGTATAAAACAAGAACACGGTGCTGTCTGCTTTGCTTAATATAAGACATTTGAAAATGATTTATACTTTTACTTTTGACACTTAAGTATATTTAAAAAACAAATACTGTTAGACTTTTTACTCCAGTAGTATTTTACTGGGTGACTTTTACTCCAGTAGTATTTTACTGGGTGACTTTTACTCCAGTAGTATTTTACTGGGTGACTTTTACTCCAGTGGTATTTTACTGGGTGACTTTTACTCCAGTGGTATTTTACTGGGTGACTTTTACTCCAGTGGTATTTTACTGGGTGACTTTTACTCCAGTGGTATTTTACTGGGTGACTTTTACTCCAGTGGTATTTTACTGGGTGACTTTTACTCCAGTGGTATTTTACTGGGTGACTTTTACTCCAGTGGTATTTTACTGGGTGACTTTTACTCCAGTGGTATTTTACTGGGTGACTTTTACTCCAGTGGTATTTTACTGGGTGACTTTTACTCCAGTGGTATTTTACTGGGTGACTTTTACTCCAGTGGTATTTTACTGGGTGACTTTTACTCCAGTGGTATTTTACTGGGTGACTTTTACTCCAGTGGTATTTTACTGGGTGACTTTTACTCCAGTGGTATTTTACTGGGTGACTTTTACTCCAGTGGTATTTTACTGGGTGACTTTTACTCCAGTGGTATTTTACTGGGTGACTTTTACTCCAGTAGTATTTTACTGGGTGGCTTTCCATTTTGCTTGAGTAACTTTCTATTAAGGTATCTATACTTTTCCTCAAGTATGACAATTTGGTACGTTTTCCACCACTGACTGTGAGTAGTTAGTACAACCAATGCATTTCAAGGTGTTCAGTCATGCATTTAAAAGGCATGTAACACTTAACCTCCTTCCTCTTGGCAGGTCTCCTATAGGCGACTCTATTTGAGCTGCCATCAGTGAGCTAGCTATGTATTTAGCAATTCAATGTTTTTCCAGGAAAATAAAATGTACACTGAGTGTACAAAACATTAGGAACACCTACCTAATATTGAGTTGCACCCCCATTTTGCCCTCAGAACAGCCTCGATTCGTTGAATGCGATCCACGATGATTCTGGCCCATGTAATGCTTCCCACAGTTGTGTCAAGTTGGCTGGATGTCCTTTGGGTGGTTGGCCATTCTTGATACACACAGGAAACTGTTAAGCATGAACACCCCTGCAATCCTGGCACCTACTACCACACCCTGTTGAAAGGCATTCACCCTCTGAATGGCACACATACAATCAATCCATGTCTCAATTGTATCAAGGCTTAAAAATCCTTCTTTAACCTGTCTCTTACCCTTCATCTACACTGATCGAAGTGAATTTAACAGGTGACATCAACAAGGGATCATAGCTTTCACCTGGATTCACCTAGTCCTCTTTGTCACAGAAAGAGCAGATGCTCCTAATGCTTTGTACACTGTATAAAGCATTAAATAATTCATTATATTCTTGATACATTGTTCCTCTAAGGACTACTGCCACTACCAGAACACTAGAGAATGAAAGAGCTAAACTGTATGAAAAGGCCAGGCCAGTCACTGATAAAGCAAGCTCGCAGAGTGAGTTAGACTCGTTACTGTAGGTGTGTGGCTGTTTTGTTTGCTGCAGTGCTGCTGTTTTTTTGTTCAGTCCTGAAATAGCGACAACCATGTTTACAATACACCGTTATCATGCCAGCTTTATAATCAATATACAAGACTAAAACACAACTCCAACGCAACACTTTCAATCCTCTACTTTGATCACCATTATTTTTAGTACATTAAATAGCTACGTTTATAACATGATACCCAGGTTCAAATGTCACCCTATACAATAATCTGAAGGAAATTGTTCCTTCACCTCCACCATAATAACCATCATTTATTACCAGACATCCAGGCTTTATTACAGGATACTGAATGTTTATAACATGTTACCAGGGTTGATGTGGTAAAACAATCGATTGTGTAAATGCTAAGCAGTGATCCAGATGACCAGAGACAAGACTCCCTGCTCTACTGTAGAATAACAGGAGAGGTGATGGCTAAAACAAGACTCCCTGCTCTACTGTAGAATAACAGGT
The DNA here is from genome assembly GCF_018296145.1 of Oncorhynchus tshawytscha. Lineage (NCBI taxonomy): Eukaryota > Metazoa > Chordata > Actinopteri > Salmoniformes > Salmonidae > Oncorhynchus > Oncorhynchus tshawytscha. Next base: position 15,324 of record NW_024609717.1, read on the forward strand.
GAGGTGATGGCTAAAACAAGACTCCCTGCTCTACTGTAGAATAACAGGTGAGGTGATGGCTAAAACAAGACTCCCTGCTCTACTGTAGAATAACAGGAGAGGTGATGGCTAAAACAAGATTCCCTGCTCTACTGTAGAATAACAGGTGAGGTGATGGCTAATACAAGACTCCCTGCTATACTGTAGAATAACAGGTGAGGTGATGGCTAAAACAAGACTCCCTGCTCTACTGTAGAATAACAGGTGAGGTGATGGCTAATACAAGACTCCCTGCTATACTGTAGAATAACAGGTGAGGTGATGGCTAAAACAAGATTCCCTGCTCTACTGTAGAATAACAGGTGAGGTGATGGCTAAAACAAGATTCCCTGCTCTACTGTAGAATAACAGGTGAGGTGATGGCTAAAACAAGACTCCCTGCTCTACTGTAGAATAACAGGAGAGGTGATAGCTAATACAAGAACCCCTGTTCTACTGTAGAATAACAGGTAAGGTGGTCCTTTGCAGCTCAGTTGGTAGAGCATTGTGCTTATAACGCCAGGGTAGTGGGTTGGAGTCCCTGGACCACCCATACGCATGGCTGTAAGTTGCTTTGGATAAAAGTGGCTGCTAAATGGTTTATATGACCTATATTATAAATGTTGTTAATGTAGACTTTTTATTTGTAAATCATCACTATGTCTAATAAATCACTGTTTATTTCATGAAAATAACTCCAACTATATTGTTTACCATTTCTTTCTCTGAGCCTCCTTTAGCTGTTGGAATGCTCAGTCTGATTGTGGGGGCGTGTTGACACAAATGGAACTATATTTACATACACAGCCCTGATTGGTGGATAGGATCGCCTATCGACTCTAGAACAGGGATGGATCATCATCGAGATTCAGATATTTTTTTCTCGCGAGGATGGTCATGGGGCCAGAACAAATTGAATACAGGAAGCCCAAACCGATAACATTTTATTAAAACATAATTTCAAACCTTGCTTTCATTTGTATAGGATCACATATATATATATATGTATCTTATGCGTGGGAACAGATTTTCAAAATTCAAATCACTTGGAGCTGATTGGCTGGTGTATTTACAGTCTAATCTCCTACAATAAAAAATTATACATTTTTATATTTTTTTGACCAGAAAACTTGGGGGGCCAATCAAAACCACCCGCAGGCAGCCAGTTGGGGAACCCTGCACTAAAGCCTACCCCACAAACCTCTTCAATATAAGAGGATACATATGCAAATAAAATATGATTGGTCAGATCAGATTGTGATGTCATGCTCTGGGGCAAAAACTCTATCCCACCTGAATAGGCTGAAAATCCAGGCAAATATATATATATTTTTAAGTGTTATTTCAACTTTATTAAAACTGCTCTGCTCCTTTAACATCATAAGATGTGTTTACATGTGTTTTACTTCTGTGGTTTGAAGTTGACTTTCTTCAAAAGCAAGAGAACTCTGTCCGGTGTCAGGGCTGTGATACTTTAACTGGTGTGTCTTCAGATTTGATGACTGACTGAAACTTTTCCTACATTGAGAGCATTGGTGAGTCTTTTCTCCTTTGTGAGTTTGCTGGTGTCTATTTAGGTGGTGCAACAGACTGAAAACCTTTCCACAATGGGAGCAGTGGTATGACCTATTTTCTGTGTGAGTTAGCTGGTGTGTCTTCAGACTTGAAAACTGACTGAAACTCTTTTCACACTGAGAGCAGTGATAAGGCTTCTCTCCTGTATGAGTTCGCTGGTGTGTCTTTAGATCTGAAGACTGATTGAAACTCTTCCCACACTGAAGGCAGTGGTAAGGCTTCTCTCCTGTGTGAGTTCGCTGGTGTGTCTTTAAGTAGCTTGAATGACTAAAACTCTTTCCACACTGAAAACATTTGTGAGGCTTCTCTCCTGTGTGAGTTCGCTGGTGTATCTTTAGATCTGAAGACTGATTGAATCTTTTCCCACACTGGGAGCAGTGGTAAGGCTTCTCTCCTGTGTGAGTTCGCTGGTGTGTCTTTAAGTAGTTTGAATGACTGAAACTTTTCCCACATTGAGAGCAGTGGAAAGGCTTTTCTCCCGTGTGTATTCTAAGATGATTTTTCAGGGAATCAGGTCGCTTAAAGCCCTTCCCACATTGGGAGCAGTGGATAGGCTTCTCTCCTGTGTGGATCAGCTGGTGTCTATTTAAGGTCTGTGAAAGAGGAAAACTCTTCCCACATACAGAGCAGTGGAAAGGCTTCTCTCCTGTGTGAGTTATCTGGTGTTTCTTTAGTTTGCTTGGTGCCTGAAAACTCTTCCCACATTGACCACAGGGGTAAGTCTTCTTTCTTTTGATAGTCTTTTTGCGTGGTATGAGGTGAGTTGGACACACGGAACTGCCTCTGCAATCTGAGCAGGGGTGGGGTCTACAAGTGTGCCTTCTCAGCTCCTCTGGCTCATAGAAACTAGTGAAGCAGTCCATGCAGTGGTGATGTTTCTGTCTTGAGTTCCTCTGTCTGTGTTGTTTATGGTTTCCTGATGCTGTGGAACTGGGCTCACTGTCTGAACCTGGGTTGGAGCTCTCTCCTGTGGGAATATGGACAGATAAAGGGTTAGAATCATGAACAGAGCATTGGAGGGGATTTAATAGTCTTGTTGATGCAAGCAGACACACAATAAGAGTTTTAGAATCCCCTGTGGCCGCCAAGGCACAAACCTCTCTCCGTACTCCACACCTGAACTTACCTGGGTCAGTGATACTATCTAATGCTGCCTCCTCTTCCTCTAGATCTGGAGCAGACACTTCCCTGTTCTCCTCTTCGTCTTTGACTTCTCTCTCCTCCTCTTCTTCTTCTAGTCCTCTCTCCTTTTTGACTTCTGTCTCCTCATCCTCTTTCACACCTCTCTCCTCCATCTCCTTGATGACTGCGTTCTCCTCCAGCTCTTCTTTGACTTCTGTATCCTTGTGTTCCTTTTCAATCTCCATCTCTTCCTCTTTGACCGCTCTCTTCTCCTCCACCTCCTGTTTAATCTCTATCTCCTTATGGTCCTCTTTAACATCCATCTCCTCCTCTTTGACTGCTCTCTTTTCGTCCACCACCTTTTCTTCTTCTTCTTCTTGTTCTTCTTTAACTTCTATCTTCTGATCTTCTACTTTAAGTTCTCTCTCTTCCCCGATCACAATCACATTGACTTCGAGTGGTTGACTGCAGTCCTCCAGCTTCACTGACACCATCTCTGGACCCTGCTGTGAGCTTCTCTGGGCTGGAACACCACAGCCAGAACCTGGGGACTCCATGGACTTGGGTTCAGCCATGGTAGGCTAGTAGGTAGGTGGATCTGAAGGTGGTATAGTCATAAGAGGCAGATACAGTGGAGGGTGATTTTCACTCTGCTAAGTCAAGTTACATTCCAAACACTGATTTTCTAATGTCACAGATAGCGAGCTAGCTAGGTTTCTAGCTTCCATGTTTCTCATCACAGGTAGAGTTGGCTTGCTAACTAACCAGAGACACCTAGCCAATTGTTTTCAATTGTTTTCGTTCCGTATATCTGGTATTTTCTCTGAGGTGAAATCAGACTGCATGGGTTCTACCAGGTAGCCTCAACTTGAGTTAGCTAACTAGCTACTAAAAAAGATGGTTGTACTGTATATGTTTCGCCTCTCAGCTAGTAATAGGCTGGACAATAAAATGAGTCAAAATTCACCCAAGGCTGAAAAACAGCAAAAGAACGTTGGCTAAGCTGGAACACGAGCGCGAGCCCATAGCAAATTAATGGAATCGAATGTTCGCAGAGCCTGTTTTGACTGGAGTGATGCTTAGAATTCAATTTCGCCCTAAATGGCAAAAAAACGGTTTCCTTCTTATTTTACCATCTGTTCCTCAGATGAAACTGGGGGAAAAAACTTGTGTAGAAAGTAAATATCCGCACCTCGATGGTGTCAACTGTGCTTATGTCTGCTTAATGAGAAAGTAGGGAAAAAATGAAAATGTATAAATATTTCTGGTCTAGTGATGGATGACAAACCAGCTCGCTGCCCAGACTTACAAAATTACATTTATTTAACTAGGCAAGTCAGTTAAGAACAAATTCTTATTTACAATGATGGCCTACCGAGGAACAGTGGGTTAACTGCCTTGTTCAGGGGCAGAACGACAGATTTTTACTTTGTCAGCTCAGGGATTCGATCCTTTTGGTTACTAGTCCAACGCTCCAACCTGCCGACCTCAGATTTCTATGAGTATTTTTTGTTGTTGTTTACATTTGAACTACAAACAACGTGAGCATGTATCATTGCCAACGATAGCGGATCAGGCATTGTGACGTGGAACAATAAGCTAGGAATAGAACGTTCGGAAGGCGGGTTGGTGCCACGGTGCTCAATAGAACTAATAGGAGCTGCCAGGGTGAAAATGTCCCTACAATAAGGCCTGTTTTTTTCGTGATTCCTTCAAATTGACAGCAAGTAGTTAGGAAATATGGGCATATTATTAAACTGGGCTCCACGGCGGATGCAAGGAACTCGTTTTTATCAGAAGAAAAGCGTTGTTAAAAATGTCATGTGTCCAGTGTAACAGTATAAATTTAAACCGTCCCCTCGCCCATACCCGGGCGCGAACCAGGGACTCTCTGCACACATCAACACTCACCCTCGAAGCATCGTTACCCATCGCTCCACAAAAGCCACGGCCCTTGCAGAGCAAGTGGAACTACTACTTCAAGGTCTCACAGCAAGTGACGTCACCGATTGAAACGCTATTTAGCGCGCACCGCTAACTAAGCTAGCCGTTTCACATCCGTTACACCAGCCTGCTAGTAAGAAAACAAGCTCCGTAGCTAACGCTAACAGTAGATAGCTACGTTATTGGCCCTCGGTACCCGCTATTACACCATTTGCTCTATCACCGACGATTGTCAATGGAAGTCATGCTTTAGGCGCGCTCATAATTAGTTCAACATATCACAAACTCACCTTCAAACGTTGTGGCTAAAAGTCTTTATCGACAGTTGTTTGACTGAGAAAGAACACGCAAGGTTAAAAACCAACGATGTAAACTTCCGGATGCGTTCTTCTTCTTCTTCTTTAAGGGCGGAATATATAAGACAATGGTGTATTACCGCCACCTGCTGGATGGGATGAAAACTAAGAATTCTTGTTAGTTTGGCAAATTTAACACATGCGCAGTGAAAGCAACATAATCCACCTTTAAAATCAGTGTTTCAGGATCTCTCAACAGGTGGCTACGGTGTAATCCACTGCCAATTCCTCCTCATTTCCACTTTCTCCTTCAACAGCGTGCACTGACTCTGCATAGGAGACCTACTGGACAGCTACTGCAACCTCCTTCACCCTCACAGGACACTCCGGGCAGTCAGGAACATGATTCCCAGTACAATTGCAGCACTGTACACTCTCTGACTCTTAAGCAACATATTTATTTTGTGCTGAAAGGAAAGTAGTGGGTGCGTGTCGAAAGCGCCCTGCTATAGGTTAGACAGTTTTGATTGAGTTTCTTCCCCTTCCGTTTCTTACCACACAACTAGGACTACCATATATTGAGCTACCATACTGAGAGAGTTTGGATTTCTGTTTTAAAACCAGAGGATGAGTGTGAGCCATATTTCACTGTTCATTTCACACAAATAATTGTTCATTTTCAGTTATAAAACTGACGATTGTTTATTTTTGATTGTACTGTTGCTTCATGAGTTGTATGCGTGCGCTTACTGTGACTGTGACCCTGGTATTGGCTATATATAATAATAATGTCTCCGTCATAACAATGCGAGTCGTTGTCCAAAAGGCTGTACTGTACTCTATATCAGCGACTGCATCCTTATGCAATACATGTATCACTAGCCACTTTAACTTTAACTATGCCACTTGGTTTACATACTCATCTCATATGTATATACTGTACTCGATATCATCTACTGTATCTTGCCTATGCTGCTCTGTACCATCACTCATTCATATATCCTTATGTACATATTCTTTATCCCCTTACACTGTGTATAAGATAGTAGTTTTTTTGGAACTGTTAGTTAGATTACTTGTTCGTTATTACTGCATTGTCGGAACTAGAAGCACAAGCATTTCGCTACACTTGCATTAACATCTGCTAACCATGTGTATGTGACAAATAACATTTGATTTGATTTGATTTGATTTGAAGGTGGGAAAGTTTAGGTCCAAAATGAACCATAGAAACACATTTTGGACAGATTTTGGAGAGAGTGAAACCTCTCGCTTTACCTCTTCCTCTCTTTACAGTGTATTACTGTGTTTAGAAGGTGTATTACTGTGTTTAGAAGGTGTATTACTGTGTTTAGAAGGTGTATTACTGTGTTTAGAAGGTGTATTACTGTGTTTAGAAGGTGTATTACTGTGTTTAGAAGGTGTATTACTGTGTTTAGAAGGTGCATTACTGTGTTTAGAAGGTGCATTACTGTGTTTAGAAGGTCTATTACTGTGTTTAGAAGGTGTATTACTGTGTTTGGAAGGTGCATTACTGTGTTTAGAAGGTGTATTACCAAAATGTTCACACTTGAGGACAGTAGGGGAACGCTAATTGTTATGGAAGTCTATATCTGCCGAAAATCTATTGGATAATGCAAATTGTCTAATGATAAATCAATATCACATTCTTCATTTCTTTCCCCATTTATGTGGGCATAATATCAATTGAACCCAGAACTAAAGTCTCACATAATTTGGTCAGATGCTCTATTACCATGTATGTTTAAGTAATCTTTTTGTCCCTGTTTGTCCCTGTGATCCATAAATCAGTCTATGAATTGTGAGAGTGGTTACATTTCTCCAGCCTCATCCCTCAGCTGTTTACCAAAAAAAGGGACCACTTTTTGGGGGAAAACACTTTGTTGATGTTGGAATCCCAGATTGCTCCTTTCATTAAAGTACAATATTTTTATGGTATTAAAAAGCTGTTTGCTGAGTAATAAGTCCACAGTCACAAAGGAAGTGTATGTAGATCTACATGTTTTTAATCAATGCTCAACATTTCACCATGAAAATCATATTTTATGCATCACAGGAAAATGGTAAGACTTTGATCTTCAATACTTTGGTCTTGTTTATTCAGCAACTTCTTTTCCCTGTAAGAAGAAATAAATAATATAATGGATCAGTAATAATAATGAACATGATAAATATATATATCAAGCATTTAATGCTCAGTGCTCAGCTTGGATTTTCAATTTTGAAGTACTGTGTATATATATATTATAAGTACTATATCATCTTTTTTGTTGTTGTTGCCCTTCCTGGAAAGTTCCTCTTAGAGATATTAAATACAGTTGAGTGTAAAAGTTCAGTATTGACCTCTGAGAAGACTGAATCATAGGTGGTGTTGATGTGGTCATATCTGAACATGAGTCAGGTACAGGTTTAGCAGCAGTTCTGTACCTTTCCAGAGTCACGGGTCTTGGCTCTGAGCTTGTTGACCTGAGTCTCAGCGATGTCAGCACGCTCCTCAGCCTCCTCCAGCTCATGCTGAACCTTCCTGAACTTAGACATGTGCTGGTTTGCTGCTTCCTCCTGGGTGAGGAAAAGAGAGGGAGAGCAGAACATCAGCATTTAAAGTTTGAAGCTTCAGGTAGCAAATATAAATAATATTTTCAGAAAAACACATATTGGCAGATTTAGGATAGCAATGTCTACAGGGAGATATATGATACTGCAGAGAAAGTGAGTGTCAGAATGGGAACAAACCGCTGCCTCCAGCACTACCACTAGACCAGCAAATTCATATTCAACCCCCTCTCCTTTAAGTTGGTAACACATAAGAGGCACTCACAAATGCGCATAATTTCTTCAGCATTTACTTGCACTATCAATTATAATTGTTGACTGGTGTGCTGTAGCAACACTTCAACTAAACCGTATGGACATTACGTTTTGTAGGGAAAAAAACATTTTCCATTGTATGCTTTCAGAGTATTTGACCTAGTCTGTGACTCACCGCTTCCTCAGCCTGCCTCTTGTAGGCCTTCACTTTCATCTGCAGCTTATCTACCAGGTCCTGAAGTCTGTTAACGTTCTTCTTATCCTCCTCAGTCTGTGGGAGAAGATCAAAGAATCAATGTCACAATAGTTTTATACACAAACCTCTCTGTGTTAGTTCATTCTTCACAAACTTGACACTTTCTCTTACCTGGTAAGTGAGCTCCTTGACTCTGCGCTCATACTTGCGAACTCCCTTAACTGCGTCTACACCTCTTCTCTGCTCGGCCTCCACCTCAGTCTCAAGCTCACGCACCTTTGTGGAACAAATACATGTAGGCATTTATTTGAGGTGGTGAAATCAAATCAGACCTAACAACTATTTGTAAAACGGTAGAATCTTCTACCCAGTCAAGGAGGCACAATTGTTATCTGTTCCTATGTACTCTGTAATTATAACAACAACTTTTCATTATCTAGGTCAGTGGTCCTCAACGTGGAATTTACATTTCAATTTGTTTATGTTTATTTCTAGCAAGAACAGATTAAACAGCCCGGGTTCTTTGGAAAATGTTCAGAGGGTGCAATACAGTACAATGTAATATTATTCATCCACAATTTATGTTAATAACTCTTAGATTAAACTACGGGTCTGGGAGGCTCACAACTCAATTCTTCTTGTATTTGACATATGACTTTCAACCATTTAGTCATGCGTTTTGTGGTGTATGGTGCAGTACCAGTACGGCGACTAGAGGCCGCCACTCGCATGTTTTAATGTTGTGACATTGCTTCTATTATGGAGCTCGCGCTCTGGCAGTTGAGAGAAGTTTGCCAAGTGAGCCAACAGCAAGACAGAAGCACCGACATAAATACATTTTTATGTCTTTATTTTGAAAGTAAGCGAGTGGAAAAACACCATATTCAAGACGGCAAAGTTTCTGGAGTATGTACATATGTTTGTTGAGGTATTATGTTGTATTTTCAGGTTTTACGAACTTATTAAACTCCGGTAGCCTACAAGCTAATTCAGCCATTAGCCTGCTAGCCGGTAGCCCCGCATAGCAACGCTAGCTTCCCTAGCAACGGCCAGTGAATGAGACGTAACAATAGAGAGAGAAATTATTACGATGACATCAATTCGATGAATGTATATTATATTCTGTGTTGATATTTATTGTGAATTGTTATTATTATTATGATCGAAATTAGAAGAAGTCTTGATCCAATACCTTTTTATTTAAAGGTCTTGGATCAACTCCACTAAATAAGTGTACAATTATTATAATTTGTTTTGTTGTGATCATAAATCCACAGTAATTTAAGCTTTAAAACTGCAACATTTTCTCACAGATGCAAACAAGGGGGACTTAAAAATGTTATTTCCCAGGGCCTGAGACTTGATTAGTCCAGTCATGCACTGCAGAAGTCATAGTAAATCTGCGTGGATGCTATTTTTGATGCACTTTAAAGTAGGAGTTGTGTTCTGATATTGTGAAGGTGGTCCCTGATGAATTCGCTACCACAAAAGGGGTGGTCCCCGATGCAAAGAGGTTTGGGAACCCCTGATCTAGGTGGGTTATTGTGAGAACAAGTCATTAAACAATGTTCCTGTTTATTTTTTATATGATCAAATACATTTCCAGCAATCAGTCTTTCAATCCACCCTAATCCACCCTGCTGGTATCTCACCCTGGACTCCAGTTTCTGGAGCTGCTTCTTGCCTCCCTTCATGGCCAGATTCTCAGCCTCATCCAGGCGGTGCTGCAGGTCCTTGACTGTGACCTCCAGGTTCTTCTTCATCCTCTCCAGGTGAGAGCTGGTGTCCTGCTCCTTCTTCAGCTCCTCAGACATCATGGCCGCCTGGAATAGTAGTTTGTTTATTTTATGCACCAATCATAACGTCCCTCTGAGATCTTTGTTGTTCTTAACCAGCCCAGCTACCGTTGGCACTTGGGGACAAATCAAGTTGATGTAATTCAAGGACTCACATCAGTGATTGCCTTCTTGGCCTTCTCCTCTGCATTCCTGGCCTCCTGGACGATGTCGTCTACCTCTCCCTGCACCTGCACCAGGTCAGTCTCCAGCTTCTTCTTGGTGTTCAGAAGGCTGGTGTTCTTAAGAAGGAAACAAGACGATTTGTTTGACTCTCAAGATAACTTGCAAGTCACAAGACTGAAATTCTGAACATCTAAAGCAAGCACTGTCAAATTCCAGGTGGGTTTAAATAGTATGCTTGGTTGAGTTTCATTAGAAATGGCTTTTGACCCATACCTGGGAGTGCAGCAGTCCAACACGCTCGCTGGCGTCTACCAGCTCAGTCTCAGCCACTTTGCGGCCTCTCTCTGTCTGCTCCAGAGCAACTCTCAGCTCCTCGATTTCAGCCACCATCAGACCGTTTCTGCGCTCCACCATGGCTGCCTGCTCCTTCATGTCTTCTGCGACACGGACGGCGTCATCAAGGTGCAATTGGGCATCCTGTGGTTCACAATGACATACGTTCATTAGGACTTGTGGAAGTAGGGGTGATAGGATCGATCAGTGATAGAAATGTTCACTGGGAAGAATTTCCCCAGTATCGCTACCTTTAGTACATAAACCACTCTATTCAAATCCTCTGTTCTATTATTTTCTACAGATTCACAAAACAAACAATCCCTCTCCATGTTCAGGTGTTTGAACCTGATGTCCCAGTCCCTTTACCTTGAGCTGTCCCTGGACATTCCTCAGCTGTTTCTGGGCCTCAGCGGCCTGCCTGTTGGAGTGGCTCAGCTGGATCTCCATCTCGTTCAGGTCTCCCTCCATCTTCTTCTTCACCCTCAGGGCATCATTCCTGCTCCTGACCTCAGAGTCCAGGGTGCTCTGCATGGAGTCAACCACCCTCTGGCTGTTCCTCTTGATCTGCTCCATCTCCTCATCCTTCTCAGCGATCTTCCTGTCCACCTCACCCTTGATCTGGTTCAGCTCCAGCTGCACACGCAGAATCTTGGATTCCTCGTGCTCCAGTGTTCCCTGGACAAACAGAAGCAGTCAGGCCAATTGTGTTCAATACATTTGGATGTAGGAATTAAATATATATGACTACAATAAACTCCAATACAGGGATTATTGGACTGTAGCTGGCGTTGGCTAGTGTAACACTGCTTTCCCATCAAACAGCTGTAGTTTGTACCTCAGCCTCCTCCAGAGCGGTCTGGATCTCAGACTTCTCTGTCTCCACGGTCTTCTTGGCCTTCTCCAGCTCATGGATGCTCTTGCCAGTCTCTCCGATCTGCTCAGTCAGGTCAGAGATCTCCTCTGCACACACACACACACACACACAGAAGCCACACACACACACAGAAGCAATTTAGACTTGGGAGATTTTCAGTGGATATCGCCAATGCACTGAAGTTGACATTGAATCATATTAACAGCAAATCACATTGCTAATAAAACATGAGCCAAATAGAATTGCTGTCAAATGCTCACGTTGCAGGTTCTTGTTCTCTCTCTTCAGAGTCTCCAGATGATCCAGGGCCTCCTCGTAGGAGTTCTTCATCTTGAAGAGTTCAGTGCTCATAGAGCGAGCCTCCTTCTGAGCTCCTTCCAGCTCAGCCTGGCCCTCCTCATACTTCTGCTTCCACTCTGCCAGAACCTAGGAGAATCCATGGGATTTTCATCAGAAGTCATTGATGAAGAGTTTTGAATAATAAATATGCTACAAGTTTACTACAATTGATCTTATAGCAGTCAGTAAATATCAGCCTATGGTGAGGTTTATTCATTTTCACCTTGTCAAAGTTCCTCTGCTTCTTGTCGAGGTTGGCGGCCAATGCGTTGGCTCTCTCAACATCAATCATGAGGTCCTCCACCTCTCCCTGCAGCCTCTGCTTGGTCTTCTCCAGGGAGGCGCACTTGGAGTTGGTCGCCTCAATGGTCTCCTCAGCATCCTGCAGACGCTGGGCCAGCTTCTTCCTGTTGGACAACAGAGGTTGGTTTTATGGAGTGATACATATGTTTCAATACATATTGATGTAACTTTTTCTCAGAGCCCCCTACCACCCTCACCATCCACACCATATCTGAGTTTTTCTGTTGCGTGCAACTCACTTGGCCTCCTCCAGCTCCTCTGTGCGCTGGATGGCATCAGTTTCATACTTAGTCCTCCACTGAGCCACCTCACTGTTGGCCTTGGACATGCCGCGTTGCAGCTCTGCCTTGGCCTCCTGCTCCTCCTCAAACTGCTCCCTCAGGAGGTCACAGTCATGGCGGGCAGACTGAACACCGTGGGCCAGTGCATTTTTAGCCTGTGAGAAAGAAAGACAAAGACAGATGAGAGAGAGAGTCAAAGAGATGACAGTAGGAGTCTCTGAGGGTGGAGAGACAGTAGGAGTCTCTGAGGTGGAGAGACAGTAGGAGTCTCTGAGGGTGGAGAGACAGTAGGAGTCTCTGAGGGTGTAGTCACCGTCTATATGAAGATATGGCTCTAAACTCTCCATCTTGGGTCCCTTACCTTGACCTCCTCCTCAATCGCCCTCTTCAGCTCCTCCACCTGCTGGGTGAAGGCCTGTTTTCCTCTGGTCAGCTGAGACACCAGGGCTTCCTTCTCCTCCAGCTGGCGGCCAAACTCACCTGCAGGGACAGAGGGACATCTTGTTAATAGGGTCTCTGTTCTCTAAGATTGAAAATGTATTTTGAGGTATCATAGGGCAATGTTAGGTGGTGAATAGTACAGTATAAACTATGTGGATATAGCCCCCAATACATTATTGTGTTCTACTGAAGGAAAGCATTGGCTTGTTGTTCATTGTTGATGGTACCATTTTCTGTCAGGAGTCTGGCTCTCTGTCCGCTGATGTCGTTGACCTGGCGAACATTCTCATCATTCTTAGTCTTCAGCTCACTCAGCTGGTCCTCAAGAGTACGGCACATCTTCTCCAGATTGCCCTGTTAGTGAAACATGTTCCATCATTACTTTATATATGTGACTCCTGTCAACTTCAGTTCACTTGAATGGTGATGTAGTTGACCCTCCTCAACACTGCTTGATCAAAACATCACTACTCACCTTAGCCTTGGCGACGGCCTCCATGTTGCTGGAGAGGTCATCAATCTCCATCTTGTACTCGCTCTTCTCCTTCTCCAGCTTCTGCTTGACACGCTGCAGGTTGTCGATCTGCTCCCGAGCTCAGCCACACTGTCGGCCTGCTTCTTGCGCAGAGCGGCGGCTGTGGCCTCATGCTGCAGGGTGGACTCTTCAAGATCACGACGCAGCTTCTGGAACTCAGCCTCACGCTTCTTGTTCATCTCAATCTGAGCAGCAGTGGCGCCTCCGGCCTCCTCCAGCCTCTCGCTGATCTCCTCAAGTTCCCTGGAGAGATCGGCCCTCTGCTTCTCAACCTTAGCCCTGGCAGCACGCTCAGCCTCAATTTCCTCCTCCAGCTCCTCAATACGGGCCTAGAACAGGGGTAGGAGCAGGGGGATGAACACTACAATACAGTTGAAACAATTGAATCTCACAAAGTAATAATAGTATGTATAATTTGTATAAATGTGTAATAAAAAGCCAGTTACACTAATATATTCAGTAGACAGTGTCCCATGCAGGAGCCAAACCCTCAAAGGTAAGAAGTTAGACAGAGGACTCTAGATGGATAGAAGCCATTTTAACATGTATATTGTCATTGAGGGCTGAGTGGGGATGGTAAGAAGCACCAACAAGAAACACCATCTTCCAACCTACTGAGCCATCAGAAGCCACCTGGAAAACTGTCTGCTGCCAGAAAAAGTATAATTTTTTTAAAGGAAATGATTCAAGTCTGTGCTTTTCTGTACTGGAGCTTATATCCTGTACTGTACCTGGAGTTCCTTGATCTTCTTCTGCAGCTGAGCTCCCAGAGACTGCTCATCCTCAATCTTGCTGAGGAGCTGGGTGGTCTCAAACTCCTTCCTAAGAAACACAAACACGTTGATTGCAGAGTTGGTTTTGGTTTGATAGTGTAAAGGCAGAGAATCATACCATTCACTTTGCTTTTAAGAATCACATGTAAATGCTAATTCATAATTACAAGTATTAGTCAAGAACAACCATTATAGCAGGTAATACTGTAGTCATTTGTTTGTGTTTACTTCTTGATTTTCTCATCAGCTTGCTGCTTGTCATTCTCCAGGTCCATTATGGACTCCTGGGCCAGTTTCAGATCTCCCTCCAGCTTTCTCTTGGATCTCTCAAGGTCCATACGGAGCTTCTTCTCTTGCTCCAGAGAACCCTCAAGCTAGAAGATAAAAACACATATATTGTTAAAATCTAAACAACTGAAGATAATATCATCTTACATACTATCATGGCCAAAATGTCAAACTCCACTCACGTCGTCCACTTGCTGTTCCAGCTTGGTCTTGGCCTTGGTCAGAGTGTTGACTTTGTCCTCCTCTGCCTGCAGGTCATCCAGTGTCTGCTGGTGGGCCTCTGGAGAGGGCTTTCTTCTCCTTGGTCAGCTTGGCAACACTCTCATCCATAGACGCCATCTCCTCTGTCAGGTTTTTAACCTGTAAATGGCCACAACATAATTATATCACCACAAAGGGGAGATTTAGTTTGTTTATACTTCACCATAAAGGGGAAATTTAATTTGTTATATATTGCATTCATTTCACCATTTACTGAATGGCATCAACAATTACATGTACTTTATTTAAATAGATTCAACACTTATTTTAGATGGCCAAATAACAGTGTGTTCACCAGCCAGTGTACTGTCATGGAAGTCATAAATGACCTGGCCCCATGAGAGGGGAGCAGAACATGCAATGAATGTTGGGAGTACCCCACAACTGAAATTCTACTATTGTGTCATAATATTTCCTGCACCCACAATACAACTTGAATTCCATTTCTGTTAAGCTATGTTTTGAGTTGATTATTGCTTGGTTAGACTGTCTATGGTAAAACACAAGACCTTGTTTTCAGTGGCGTGCTTCTCCTTCTCCACTTTGGCCAGGGTGAGCTCCAGGTCATCAATGTCCTTCTTCAGCTCAGAGCACTCATCCTCCAGCTTCCTCTTCTTGGCAGTCAACTCAGCATTGATCTCCTCCTCATCCTCCAGCCTCTCGGTCGTCTCTTTGAGTTTGGCCTCCAGCTGGATCTTGCTCTTGATGAGCCCCTCACACCTTTCCTCAGCATCGTTCAGACTCTCTCCTTCCTGGTTTCAGAACAGGAGTAAACAAATCAGAGGCCTCACTTTGTGTATTAAAATATACATTTTACTCAGAGGTCAGAGCAAATCAATAGAAATTCATGAGATATATAACATTGGCAATACAAATTTG
Organism: Oncorhynchus tshawytscha; assembly: GCF_018296145.1. Taxonomy (NCBI): domain Eukaryota; kingdom Metazoa; phylum Chordata; class Actinopteri; order Salmoniformes; family Salmonidae; genus Oncorhynchus; species Oncorhynchus tshawytscha. Next base: position 30,575 of record NW_024609717.1, read on the forward strand.
TGTTCATATGGATTTGTATTCATGTGTATGTAAATTTGCCTGTGATGATTGTTGTTTTTTCACTCACAGATGCGACTTGGAGCGCCAGGTCGTTCTTCTCTTGCGTCAGGGCCACCAACTTCTCCTCCATTTGCTTCTTCGTGGACAGAGCCTTGGCCAGGTCTGCTGTCATCTTCTCATAGTTCTCCTTCATGTTGGCCAGCTCCTTCTCAGTCTCAGCGCTCTGCAGCAGGGGCTTGATCTTGAAGTACAACTTCATCCATGGCCAGGTTTTGACATTCATGAATGAGCGGATGTTGTACTGGATGGCGTAAACTGATTCTCTGATCGACAGAAAGGACAGAGTGACATGGTGAGTGACATGCTTAAAGCTACATTCTGGGATTAGATGAACAACAAAACAGAACCAACTGCCACTGTTTGTTTACAGCTGAGGAATGGGGCTCGGGAAATGTAACCCCCCTTAAATTCATAGACAGTTCTCTAGATGCAAGATCTGACAGGTCGCGCATGCTAAGCTCATGAGACATTTTATATTCTTCCCAAGTATGAATGGGTAAATACCACACATTTAAATGACAATTGAACAGCCAAGTCTCAAACTGCAGCTATTAAGCTAGAATCCTTAGTTGCTACATCCATTTCTGGACTAAATTAATTAACCCAAAATCTTTAGTAGACCATTATAAGATGTACTTTCTCATTCTGAACAACTCACAGCATGTAATCATAATGCATTAGATACAGGTGGTTGACAGAAAGCTTTGCCAAGATGTCTACTATTCCTCACCTCCTCTCCATCATCTTGGTGAACTCTCTCCTCATGAGGAATCCACGGCTGAGAGCCTGGACCATGCCGACCAGAGTGGCCAGCTTCTCATCTCTCATCTCCTCCAGGACACCCAGCAGACCGGCTTTGAAGAACACCTGAGACACAGGTTAACATGGTCAATGGAACCACAGATAGAAAGGGTTGAATCAAAAGAGGGGAACAACACCTCTAGATTGATTTGAACAACATTAACTTTGCAATGGTTACAAACAAACCATGGGAGAGGTTGTTTCTAAGTTGTTAGACATTGTACAATTGTAGATTAATAATGTACACAGATGCAGATAACTGCAGCCATACCACTCTAACACAATGCACATGATAATGAGTTTAGATTCTCTTCTATACTTGTGATGAATAAACAGAACAATGTTTTTCCACCTTTTTCATTAGTTAAATGTAGAAGCAAGAACAAAAGGATGGATAGATCACCTGGAGAGATTTTATATGGTACAGATTTAAATTATTATTCCAGTTGTGTTTTGTTGTCAGCTTTTATTGGGGGTTTTTGACTGACCTTGGTGTGTCCAAACTTGTAATCCTCGTGATTCACATCAATGGACCCAAGCAGCTTCTCAGAAGCCTTCTTGTTGTCCATGAACTGGCCCTCAGGGATGACACTGGCATTCAGTACTTTGTACCTGAATAAAGATAGATTATTTACATATGTGCAGTTGTAGGTTGGTTATATTACGTAAAAGGTAAGCTTATCCTTGGAGCAGATCTGTGAGCATGTGTGCATTTATGTTTGTGTACCTCTGCTTGAAATCAGCATAGATGATTCTGCTGGGGAAGCCCTTTCTGCAGATCCTGATACCCTCCAGTACACCATTACACCTGAGCTGGTGGATAACCAGGAAGTTCTCCATCAGACCTGGTGAAACAAACCAAGTCTCTTTTAATACTAATAAACAGGTTAAAGATTGGAATGGTTGAGGTTACTGATACTGTACTGATTAGATTACATATTTAACTCAATATTTCTTGTACCTGGAGTCTTTGACTCGTTGGGGATCAGGCAGCGCACAAAGTGAGGATGAGTGCTCCTCAAGTTGGTCATCAGCTTATGTAAGTTCTCCTGTAAGAGGGTTACAAACCATTTTCTCAGACATCATTTATGATAATCAATGCAACTTTTGAAGGACTGAATATACAAATTTCAAAAGCTCACCCTGAACTGGGAGGACACAGTCTGCATGGAACCACCCTTCTTCTTGCCTCCTTTCTTGGATGTATCTGTTAAAATGTGGAAAAGTTAAATATAACTAGAAAAGTACATTTCCTAGAGTGGGTGGAATGAATAAAATAATTAGAAGAGTATGTATGAAATCTAGAGTGGTCTTGTCTTCAGCAAGCACACTAATTATAAACCAGAGAATCTCTGGTTAACTTCACACTTATCTAGAGGCAAATGCTGCCAATCAGATTGTGTAGAATAACACCTATTGTATGATTAAATTAACCCAGTAATAAACCCTGAGAAGTGTGATACATTCAAAGACTTTAAAGAACATTTGGTTGTAACAAGTGCTTTAAATTAAATATTGTGACGTGATGCTAGTCTTACCCTCAGGTGGGGCAGCAGGATACAGGGCAGCCAAAAGTTTGACTGAGGACTTCCCGTACAACTGACAAACTGAGTCGTTCAGGGGGTCCTTGTTCTTCTCCAGCCACCCAGTGATGTTGTAGTCCACAGTTCCGGCATAGTGCACCAGGGAGAAGTGGGCCTCTGCCTTGCCTTTGGCAGGCTTGGGCTTCTCAAACGCCTTTGTTTTGCCAAGATGCTGGGAGTACAGCTTGTCCTTGAAGGTAGTGTCTGAAGACTTGGGGAACATGCACTCCTCTTCAAGGATGGAGAAGATGCCCAATGGCTTTACGAAAAGAGATGTATATCAAATTAGTGATATTTCCATTTAGGATCACATTTATTCCTTTTGCAAACATTCTATTTGCGGATTACATTAATTTAGGATACATTGAGTTCTCAACAGTCAGATACGTTGTACCATTATAATCCTCACAGACATCTTACCTTCTCAATAAGCTCAATGCAGGCAGCCAAGTCCATGCCGAAGTCAATGAAGGCCCAGACGATTCCCTCCTTCTTGTACTCCTCTTGCTCCAGGACGAACATGGTGTGGTTGAAAAACTGTTGCAGTTTCTCATTGGTGAAGTTGATGCACAGCTGCTCCATGCTGTTGTACTGTTGATGGAGTTTTAAAAGGGATCATTTCATCATACAAGACTGTAATCCATCTCAATCACAACTAATTGTCTTGTTCTGGTCTCATACTCACATCAAAGATCTCAAACCCGGCAATGTCAAGCACACCGATATAGAACTGCCTTGGCTGCTTGGTGTCCAACATCTCATTGATACGGATGACCATCCACAAGAACATCCTCTCATAGATGGACTTGGCCAGAGCACTGACTGAGTTGTTAACCTGCAATGATAATACCTCAAATTAATATATGAGATATTGACCATGTCCAGTGATAAGGTGATACGAGCTTGGAAAAAACATCACTGTGAAAAAAGCATAGCACTCATCTCCACGAAGAAGCCTGTGCTCAGAAAATGTTAGATGCTGTGTTTAACAGTCTTACCTGAGCCACAGTCTGTCCCTTGGTCACATACTCGTTGCCGACCTTCACTCTGGGGTAGCACAAAGCCTTCAACATCTCAGCTGAGTTCAGGCCCAGCAGGTAGCCAATTTTATCAGCCACTGGAGAGAGAACCAACAACAACAGACTCAGGGACACAAGATCACTTGTTTCTGATTTCACACTGACAAAATAGTTTGGCTATCTTTTTTGTGGGTTAGGTTTAGGTTCTCTCACATATCCATCATTTCAAATAGTTTCTGGAGGTTGGAATTGTGTCTTAAAAATAACTCCTGCCTGACTACACTGGGTGTACAAAACATTAGGAACACCTGCTCTTTCCAGGCCATAGACTGACCAGGTGAAAGCTATGATCCCTTGTTGATGTCACCTGTTAATTCCACTTCAATCAGTGTAGATGAAGGGGGGAGACATGTTAAAGAAGGATTTTTAAGCCTTGATACTGTTGAGACATGGATTGTGTATGTGTGTCATTCAGAGGCTGAATGGGCCTGACAAAATATTTATGTTCCTTTGAACAGGGTATGGTAGTAGGTGCCAGGCGCACCGATTTGAGTGTGTCAAGAACTGCAACGCTGCAGGGTTTTTCACACTCAGCAATTTCCTGTGTGTATAAAGAATGATCCACCACCAGAAGGAAATCCAGCCAACTTGACAAAATTGAGGGAAGCATTAGAGCCAGCATGGGCCAGCACCCCTGTGGAACATTTGAGACACATTTTTCAAGTCCAGGCCCTGACAAATTTATGCTGTTCTGAGGGCAAAAGGGGGTGCAACTCAATATTAGGAAGGTGTTCCTAATGTTTTGTACACTCAGTATATTTCCATCTTTGGGAATGGGACTATAATGCTTTATATATTGTATATCTATGAGTGGGACTCACCCTCTGTGCCGTCTGGCTCGGCCTGCTCCTCACGTTGCTTCTGCTTGAATTTCAAGTTGCCATGGTGCAATACAGCTCCTGTCAGCTTGTAGATGGCCTGCTTCTCTTCATTAGTGAAGCCCAGGATGGTAATGGCATCCTGGCATTAAAGAGGAAGTACAACAGTGATGAACTGAATGGTCATTTGGTATGTGAAAAAAATACATGAAGATTCCCAGCTGCCACCAAGTTGGAATTTCACAGTACATTCAGTGTGTATGGTGGTCCTATCCATTCCATATCTAGAGTTTGGTTAACCCTTTGTTTGACTCACGTCTGTGGCATCCAGCTCGTCATTGTCATTGATGCTGGCCACAGTGATTTGTCCCTGACTACACATGGGGAAGTCGTAGGGGTTGGTGGTGATGAGCGCCATTTCTGTGGACAACAGAGAACAGCTTGTCAGTTAAATCTCTTAGAATTCTGCTCTCCTACTTTACATTATCTCTCCCTCCTTTACTCAATAGATGGACTCAATGATACATGTAGTATATAATGAATAGCATCAAAAGAGGAGACTGAGACTTGTGGACTAGTGCATCACAGTGCATTACTTGATAGATATTTCCCAGAGACCTTCCAAATGTCTAGATGCCTTGTTATCTTGGATGTACTCATTGTAATAGTATTATTAGTGTGGATTATTGTGTGGAGGGATTGAGGGTAGATGAAGCATGGGACAAATAACAAACAAAAGACAACTATTGTAAAATACATTGTGTATGTAAAATTTAAACTGGAAGTAGAAGCCTAAGTATTGTTGTCCCAATTAGGGGAGGGATGGTAGGGTTTGGGAAGGAATAGGGTCAGGGGACTGAGACTTGTGGACTAGGGCATCACAGTGGTAGGGATAGATAGGGTTCCCAAAGAGGTTCCAAGGGTTAGGGGATGCCTTAGGGTTATGGGAGTAATGGTGGGGATTATTAGGGTTGGGGATTATGAATATTTTTAGGGGAAAATCTGGGTGGGAATCATTTTCTCTGGACCTCTACTTTGTCGTACCAACTATGTCAGGTTTGTGGCCTGTCATCATCTGGAAGAAGATGTGGTAGCCTCTCTCATCGGGCAGCTGGAAGGACACTCTGGACTTCTCCAGCAGGTCTGAGAGAGAAAGAGAATGAGTGAATAATACACAGAGAAAAAGAGAAGAGAACATGGGATAAAATTACATTTGATGATATGATCTCCAAAAAATAATCTGTATGAATTTAGGAAAGCATTGAGAATCAATCAAAACCAACTCACAGGTTTCAATGTCAGCTTTAGCCAGTTTACCACCTTGGAAGTGAATCCTAATGAATTTACCCTGTTGAAGATTATGGGGGTTATAAATAGGTCAACAAATTAATCTTAACATTTTACTTTGATAGACCCCTGTAAATGTTAGTTTGTTGGACAGATGTTGGATCTATTGATACAGATATAGGAGCTTGATGTAGGATCCAGTTTGCTACAGCAGGGGGAAAATCCTGCAGCACAGTAAATGTGAATTATTAAGTGGATTGCAAATCATTTTTTAAAAATTGGTAGGGGTTGATATTTTTTTTTATTACTACAGCAAATCAAGAGTAAAATGTTAAAGTGTATACTATAGGGAACTAATGAAATACATTTTTCCAATATAAGTTAACTTCCACAGTATGCCCTTCATACTTACAAAGCGAGACGAGTTGTCGTTCCTCACTGTCTTGGCATTACCGTAAGCCTCCAGCAGAGGGTTAGCTGCAATGATCTGATCCTCAAGAGACCCCTGATTGAGACAAACACAAGTTTCTCAGAAACTGGTAAGCTGGTAAAGTTTGTTTTTCTTCATTGCTTGAAATGTGTTAAAAAGGCAAACACAAGAACAACCGACCTGCATTTTGCTGGGGTCTACTTCCTTCTTCTTCTCTCCACCAGACACTGCAATGGTGGCAAAGTACTGGATGACACGCTTGGTGTTGACAGTCTTTCCTGCACCGGATTCTCCGCTGGTTTATATGACAGAGAAAGAGGGGTTTTAGTTACATGTTTGAGTGTCAGATTGGCTTTCTCTAAGAAATAGCATAGAAAAATACACTGTTAACCTGTGTTCTGACATAAGTCTTTAACAAATAATCCTTCTCATTGACTCGTTATTACACATAACCTGATGCTCTAATCCATCCATAATGTCATGTATTTCATCACACCAACTGACACAACTTATTACAATAGAAACACTTTCTCAAGTGACATTTTAGTAAACCACTTACGTAATCAGGACGGACTGGTTCTCCTTATCTGGAACCAAAAAACACATTGCTTATCATACTCAAAACACATGGGGACATTATTTAATTCATAGCATCATCATGAATTTCACTTTGGAGCATTTTCCATTCAAGGGTAGTGAGATCAGATATTCCCAGCAAACTGTTCTAACCTAGACTAGAAAACAGTAGATACCTCTCTGAAGCATATTCCATTGATGCATCCATTAATCTATCCATAAGCACTTAATTGACTTTGAGATCCATATGTCCTTATGGACATCCATCCATCCATCCATCCATGAGAGCTCGTACCAATCAGCATGAACTGAAAGGCGTTGTCAGAGACGGAGAAGATATGGGGTGGAGCCTCCATCCTCTTCTTCCCTCTGTAGGCATTGACAACCTCCATGTCGTACACTGGGAGCCACTTGTAGGGGTTCACCGTGGCACAGAAGAGCCCCGAGTAGGTCTGGATGAAAGAATAAATAAATGAGGGGATTACTAAAGTCAGATGTTCTTTTACCTGGAATTATGTGAGGATGTGGGTGTTCTTTGGTTTACTGATGTGGGTCTACTGTACTGATATGTTTTGGTTTCTACCATTCATTACAGTGGTGTCACTTTACCGAGCTATATTGTAGGCTGCAAAAGTATATATTTTTATACTAATACAATTGCTTGAAAAAAAGTATTTTGTTTTTAACAAGTAATATATTTCTCTCTCAAAGAGATCGGGGTCAGAATTATAGAGGTCTATTTTCATGTCATCCGACCAAAGCACTGGTTGAAATCCAAGTGTCAGTTCCATTTTAGTAAACTCCAGCCGTTTACATTTGTTGGATGACACGAAAATAGAGCTCTTTGGGTAAGCCAACCAGTGATGGGTTTGGTGCTGAAATTAGAATGCATAAGCAGAAAAGAACCCCAATTCCTACTGTAAAATACGGTGGTGGATCTTTGATATTATGGAGCTACTTTGCTTCCACTGGTCCTGGGGCCCTTGTTAAGGTCAATGGTATCATGAACATTATCAAGTACCAGGATATTTTAGCCGAAAACCTCGTTGCCTCTGCCAGGAGGCTGAAACTTGGCCGCAAGTTAATCTTCCAGCAGGACAATAAACCCACATTCACATGTAAATCTGCAATGAAATGGTTAATTGGCCACAAAGTCAACATTTTTGCAAAGGCCATCTCAGTCTCGGGACTTGAAACCCATTGAAAACCTGCGGTTTGAATTCAAGTGGGTAGTCCATAAGAATGTCAAGGATCAGGAAGGATTCTGTATGGATGAGTGGTCTAAGATCCCTCCCAACTCATAAAACATTTTAGAATACATTTTTGCTCATATTTATCAAGAGTGTCAATATTGTTTGACTCCTCTGTATGGGTAGTACTGTATTTATGTATTTCTTATGTTCATGTATGTGTGTGTTTGTATGTGCAGGTTTCTTACATAGATCATCCATGCTGCATAACGCTCTTTGAGGTTATACAACACAGAGGCTTCATTCAGGTAGGTCATCATGGCCATGTCCTCAATCTTGTCGTACTTAGGGGGGTTCATCTCATAGATGTCTGCCTCTTTGAACTCTTTTCCTTCCTGAAACAGTCAGAAATCTAGATTACAACACAGATCAAACTGGACATGACTGAATGCTTTTTTGCTCATTAAATACAAGTTGAATCATAAAAAAAAAAATCCATATTTAATCCAACTACTTGGTTATCACCCACTGACACATACATGGTGATTCTTGACTAGTCAACATGAGAAATGTGTTAGTTATATACTGCCTTCATAAAACAATTAAATGCTTCAAAAAGTGTTCATACCCCTTCATTTATTCCAGATTGTGTTGTATTACAGCCTGGATTCAACATTTATTAAATAGATCTTTTTAAAATAAAATGTTGCACATTTATTGATAATGAAATACAGAAATATCTCATTTACATAAGTATTCACACACCTGAGTCAATACATGTTAGAATAACCTTTGGCAGAGATTACAGCTGTGAGTCTTTCTGGGTAAGTCTCCAAGAGCTTTACACACCTGGTTAGTACAATAATTCCACATTATTCTTTTTTATATTCTTCAAGCTCTGTCAAGCTTGCTAGACAGCCATTTTCAAGTTGTGTCATAGAGTTTCAAGCGAATTTAAGTCAACTGTAACAAGGCAATTCAATGTCGTCTTGGTTAAACAACTCCACCGTATATTTGGCCCTTGTGTTTTAGGTTATTGTCCTGCTGAAAATATTAAGTGTGGTATTCAATCGTGTTGAATTTGCTCCAAACATAACACTTTGTCTTCAGGACATGAAGTTAATATCTTTGCCACATTCTTTAGAGTTTTACTTTTAATGCCTTATTGCAAAAATAGGATGCATGTTTTGGAATATTTTTTCATTCTGTATAAGATTTCTCCTTTTCAACTCTTTCATTTAGGTTAGTATTGTTATAATGTTGTTGCTCCATCCTCAGTTTTCTCCTATCACAGCCATTAAACTCTGTAACTGTTTTAAAGTCACCATTGGCTTCATGGTGAAATCCCTGAGTGATTTCCTTCCTCTTAGGCAACTTAATTAGGAAGGGCGCCTGTATCTTTGTGGTGACTGAGTGTATTGATATACCATCCAAAGTGTAATTAAAATGTTTTTGTTTTTTTACCCATCTACCAGTAGGTTCCCTTTCTTTGCAAGGCACTGGAAACCCTCCCTGGTCTTAGTGGTTGAATCTGTGTTTTAAATTCACTGCTTGACTGAGGGACCTTACAGATTATTGTAGGTGTGGTAATCAGAGATGAGGTAGTCATTCAAAAATGATGTTAAACACTAGTATTGCAAACAGAGTGAGTGCATGCATGTATGTGTATCTTTTTTAAAAACTTTTTTTGTTGTTGACATTTTCTTTAAGAATTTAGATGATTTTTCAAGGAATAGTGTAATTGCACAAACTTGAATACTTTTCAGATCAGGCTTACCTCCTTAGTGCCGTCAGGTTTCGTGACTGTTACAGTACACTTCCCGTCGGCCCTGGCAGTGACCAAACCCTTGAGGTACAGCTCCGCCTTGTCTGTCACGTAGCAGGAGTTCTTTGAATCAAAGGGTGCGGTTTGTGCCTCAATCCTCTCCCTCTCAGGCTTACGGAGGTATATGGCAGCCTTGCCGTAGATTTGCATCTCCGCGTCCGTACTCATGGTGACGGATAACTAGGAAAGAGATGAAACATGATTGACTCTGTGGTGCTTCCTCCCCAGTCAACAGAGTTAGGTGAGTAGTATCTCTCTCAGAATATTCTCATCACTTTTTATGTGGAGACTCAAACCATGTCTCACCTTCTTTTCCCCTCCTACAGATGAATGTGTACTTCTTAGAGGACCCTGTGAAACGAGAGTGTTGTGAAAACACACAAGTCTAAATGCTCATCATTTAGCCGTCAAAATCATTTTGGCAACTCACTTTACTACACATTCAAATAATTACCCCTGGAAGCCCAGTTACATTCTAGATCCCCCTCAATGTATGTAAATGAGAGTTACAGATAGGAAGTAAAACATTTTAAATCAATGCCACTTTATTGCATACTGTCAAATCTTACAAGAGACATGCATAACTTAATTCAAACACTGCAGTTAGCTACTGCCTCAGTTGCTGGGTGCAAACATGAGACAAATGTAAAAGTTGGAGAGGTCTTACCACAGAGGAAGAAGGTATCTGACTTATGGATGCTGGGGCCTCAGCCTCCTTATATCTGGTTGGAAGTGCCAACCAAGCAACAGTTAATTATGGACCACTCTGGGGAAGGACATGGATTGTAGGAGAGACCTCCCCCCCAGACCTGTGTGTCTGTGTCTCACTAGCCCCTCCCACTTCCAGGAGCACCACACTCCCATGACATTACTTTTTAATGTCATATTTGTCTCTGAATTGAATTTCACTGAATTTACATAAAGTAGATATGTCATTGCTAATAATTATTATAATGTCAAAAAAATGTGTTTGATTTATCAAATTGATTCCAATGTTACTCCCACTGACCCTCAAATACTGTAATGGAGTGAGTTTCCCCACAACCACTAATACAGTTTTCATCTGACCTGATTTAAATCTAATCTGACCTGATTTAAATCTAATCTGACCTGATTTAAGTCTAATCTGACCTGATTTAAATCTAATCTGACCTGATTTAAATCTAATCTGACCTGATTTAAGTCTAATCTGACTTTATTTAAGTCTAATCAGACCTGATTTAAGTCTAATCTGACCTGATTTAGTTCCATTTTAGTGGCATTAATCCTCATCAACAACTATATATATGTTCACCTGTTATTTACATTGTTTAGCTTGTAAACACATCTGAACTGTCTCCTCACCTCATGCTTGTGATGTAGATGGTCGTTACCTCGTGCTTTGCTCACTTTCATTTATCACCCTGGTGGAACCATATTAAATTAATATTTAAATCTAGAATGAAAACATTTAGGCTGTCAATTAAAGCTCATAAAACTGTTAAATCTAATGTGTTATTTATCTACAGTATGACATATTGAAGATTCTGGAGGCGCTTCTATTTGTCTCACATTTCAGTTGGCTAAAACGGTCCAGTAGGATTCTTATGACATAACACCAGTACAGTATTTCAATCATCTTATCCACTCATATTGCTGACAGCAATATAACTGCCTCAAACTGTTCTCACAGTCTGAAGTAAACAGCTTAGAAGCTGAGCTGGCTGATTAAAAATGTAGATGTAGAAAATAGTACAAATGAAGGAAAACCCTTGAATGAGTAGGTGTTCTAAAACGTTTGACTGGTAGTGTGTGTGTGTGTGTGTGTGTGTGTGTGTGTGTGTGTGTGTGTGTGTGTGTGTGTGTGTGTGTGTGTGTGTGTGTGTGTGTGTGTGTGTGTGTGTGTGTGTGTGTGTGTGTGTGTGTGTGTATATATACAGTGGGGCAAAAAGTATTTAGTCAGCCACCAATTGTGCAAGTTCTCCCACTTAAAAAGATGAGAGAGGCCTGTAATTTTCATCATAGGTACACCTCAACTATGACAAACAAAATGAGGGAAAAAAAATCCAGAAAATCACATTGTAGGATTTTTAATGAATTTATTTGCAAATTATGGTGGAAAATAAGTATTTGGTCACCTACAAACAAGCAAGATTTCTGGCTCTCACAGACCTGTAACTTCTGAGGCTCCTCTGTCCTCCACTCGTTACCTGTATTAATGGCAGCTGTTTGAACTTGTTATCAGTATAAAAGAAACCTGTTCACAACCTCAAACAGTCACACTCCAAACTCCACTATGGCCAAGACCAAAGAGCTGTCAAAGGACACCAGAAACAAAATTGTAGACCTGCACCAGGCTGGGAAGACTGAATCTGAAATCAACTGTGGGAGCAATTATTAGGAAATGGAAGACATACAATACCACTGATAATCTCCCTCGATCTGGGGCTCCACGCAAGATCTCACCCCGTGGGGTCAAAATGATCACAAGAACGGTGAGCAAAAATCCCAGAACCACCCGGGGGGAACTAGTGAATGACCTGCAGAGAGCTGGGACCAAAGTAACAAAGCCTACCATCAGCAAGGGCATTGAAGATGAAATGTGGCTGGGTCTTTCAGCATGACAATGATCCCAAACACACCGCTAGAGGCAACGAAGGAGTGGCTTCGTAAGAAGCATTTCAAGGTCCTGGAGTGGCCTAGCCAGTCTCCAGATCTCAACCCCATAGAAAATCTTTGGAGGGAGTTGAAAGTCCGTGTTGCCCAGCAACAGCCCCAAAACATCACTGCTCTAGAGGAGATCTGCATGGAGTAATGGGCCAAAATACCAGCAACAGTGTGTGAAAATCTTGTGAAGACTTACAGAAAACGTTTGACCTCTGTCATTGCCAACAAAGGGCATATAACAAAGTATTGAGATAAACTTTTGTTATTGACCAAATACTTTTTTTCCACCATAATTTGCAAATAAATTCATTAAAAATCCTACAATGTGATTTTCTGGATTTTTTTTCCTCATTTTGTGTGTCATAGTTGAAGTGTACCTATGATGAAAATTACAGGCTTCTCTCATCTTTTTAAGTGGGAGAACTTGCACAATTGGTGGCTGACTAAATACTTTTTTGCCCCACTGTATATCGGTCAAAAGTTTTAGAACACCTACTCATTCAAGGGTTTTTCTTTATTTTTGCTATTTTCTACATCGTAGAATAATAGTGAAGACATCAAAACTATGAAATAACACTTGTGGAATCATATAGAAACCAAAAAAGTGGTATATTTTAGCTTCTTCAAAGTAGCCACACATTGCCTTGATGACAGCTTTGCACACTTTTGGCATTTTCTTACAAAATTCTTGAAGGACTTCCCACATATGCTTAGCACTTGTTGGCTGATATTCCTTCACTCTGAGGTCCAGTTCATCCCAAACCATCTCACTTGAGTTGAGGTCGGGTGATTGTGGAGACCAGGTCATCTGATGCAGCAATCCATCACTCTCCTTCTTGGTAAAACAGCCCTTACACAGCAGATGTGTGTTGGGTCATTGTCCTGTTGAAAAACAAATAATAGTCCCACTAAGCCCAAACCAGATGGGATGGCGTATCGCTGCAGAATGCTGTGGTAGCAATGCTGGTTACTTGTGCCTTGAATTCTAAATAAATAACTGACAGTGTCACCAGCAAAGCACCTCAACACCATCACAACTCCTCCTCCATGCTTCATGGTGGGAACCGCACATGCGGAGATCATCCGTTCACCTACTCTGCGTCTCACAAACTTCTGTATGGAGGAATGGTCTAAGATCCCACCCAATGTGTTGTCCCATCTCATAAAACATTATAGTAAAAGGCTAAGTGCTGTTATCCTCATAAGGGGAGGGTGAACAAAGTAGTGAAAATAGGGGTGCCAATTATTTTGACATGTATAATTTTGAAATAAAAAAAATATTTCTCTTAACAATTGTATTAGTTTAAAATAACATAATTTCCCAAGCTCTTTGAGCACTGAACAGAGGAACTCTGCCTCGAAGGCCAGCATCCCGGAGTCTTTATTGCTCAACTTTATCAAGGTTGTCAATAAAGGTGACTGTATATAGGATTTCCTTACTTCTTCTATAATAATGTAAAGGTACCTTCTTTCTCATTTCACACACAAAGGAAGGAAGTAGTCAGGCCGCCCCATGGCATCACCAACCATGATTTATTACTCAGGTAGAAGCATATTGCTTATATGGGAAATGAAAGGGGTGAAAAAGGCAGAGAAGGCTCCTCCCGAGTGGTACAGCGGTCTAAGGCACTGCATCGCAGCGGTCTAAGGCACTGCATCGCAGCAGTCTAAGGCACTGCATCGCAGCAGTTTAAAGTACTGCATCGCAGCGGTCTAAGGCACTGCATCGCAGCAGCAGCACTGCATCGCAGCAAAGCACTGCATCGCAGCGGCTAAGGCACTGCATCGCAGCAGGCACTGCATCGCAGCGGTCTGCAAGGTCTAAGGCACTGCATCGCAGCAGTCTAAGGCACTGCATCGCAGCAGTTTAAAGTACTACATCGCAGCGGTCTAAGGCACTGCATCGCAGCAGTCTAAAGCACTGTATCGCAGTACTAGAGACTTCACTACAGACCCGGGTTCGATCCTGGGCTGTATCACAGCCGGCTGTGATCGGGAGTCCCATAGGGTGGCACACAATTGGCCCAGGGTCGTCAGGGTTAGGGGAGGGTTTGGCCGGGGAGGCTTTACCTGGCTCATCACGCTCTAGCGACTCCTTGTGGCGGCCCGGGCTCCTGCAGGTTGACCTTCGTCGTCAGGTGAACAGTTTCCTCTGACACATTGGTGTGGCTGGCTTCCAGGTTAAGCGGCATGTTTCGGAGAACGCATGACTCGACCTTCGCCTCCCAATCCTGTTGGGGAGTTGCAGCGATGAGATAAGATAGAAATAGAATCCGACTAATGAATACACCCCTGGTGTGGCGGGAAGGGGCATGGGTAGGCAACTAGATTCAGCTGTGGGACGACTAAGCCCAAAAAGAGATTGTATTTGAAAATATCAATAATTCATACCTTGATTACATTGATCATATATCTATTTTTTATTTGTGGGAATACTTCGGAATAGGTTAACTAAATGTAAAAATCTTTCCTGAATTCCTGGTGATTTCACTTGTTTTTGTAAGTTGTTGTTTAATTTTTTTTTTTAAACATTACAAAAAAATTCACTAACAATTTTGGAAGGCCAAAAAAACAAACATTGCCGGTGCAATTGGGAGTCCTATAGGAGTGAGTCGACTCGATTTAAGATCGCCAAAAGTTAGGGTTTTGGAACCAAGCTGCCTTGCAAGGCCTTGCTCTGGTCAACAGCAAAGTCAGCTCAAAACAGAGGTGTCGTAGGTTAAGCAGGTGCAGTAATGAATACGATTCTGTATTGTCACATGCAAAAGTGATTGCTTTTGATACAAACGCTTTATCTGCCTTCCCAATAAAAACTAGTTCGGACATTCGAACATATGCAGTATTTTATGTTAAATAGATATCATATGTTTCTGAACGATGCTTCATGCTTCACAACAAGTTGATTCAGCTGAACCCACTGTGTTAGTGCTGGGGCAGAATAAAAGCCTGCACCCCATGAGGATGGGCTGTCCAGAACAGGAGTTACAGGCCCCTGATATACTGGTATTAACTGACAGATGTCATTAAGCAGTTGAGGAAACTGTCATTATAAAACTGTATCGTACATATTTGAAGTATTTTAGCAGGGCCCTGGATAGTTGGATAGTAACTCTTGATCCAATACATGTTAAGGGTGCTTTAAATGACTGTCTGTGCTCGCAAAGTAGTTTTATCACCACAGACAGGAGTTTGGCTGAGACACCCCACAGCCAGTTCAAATCTAAATCTGGATATGAAATGTCACAAGTTGTGGCATGGATCCACAAAACCACCAGTCTTGGCTCGGTTCATTCAGATTTTATTTCCCAGATCACATATCTCTCTGTAAATCTATTATGGTGTCAGCAATGTGAGAACCTTATGGTCGACTAATAAGGTCAAAATAATGTGCTGGCCTGTATCGGATCTCTCTGTGGTCCACAGTCAAGGTATGAGGTGTTCACCTTTCAGCATGCAGTGTGAAGTCAATGGAGGGATAAATGTAATATGAATCTAATACATTTACAAGGAGAAACACTTGGATCAAATGGAGAGCTATTGTGTTTTACAGAAAGCTTTACAGATCTTTGGACAAACAAATAGTCAAAAGTATTACTTCCAGCCAGTGACCTTCTCCTAACATGGCTGTGATCCAAAACTGGGTGTCAGAAATACATGCAGCCTAATGTCGTTTAGGATTACTGTATGACCCTGCGTCATAGAGATATTATCAAACCTGCTGAGCTGTTCTTGAAACTCTTTGATCCCAATACAGTCGATGGCAGAGTTACAGGAAGTATACCTAAGCAACAGATAATTTCCAAGCCCAATATGGCCATGTTCAGAAACAGGTGTGTTAGAAATCGCTGAACTCCCCTTCAGCTGCAGCTGTTGGAACACAAGTGTCTCTGGGGGAGCAGGGGACTCGTCCTACCCAAGGCTTCTGGAACAGAAAGGACAAGTGACAGTCTAATCCACTAGATGACCCCTCCAACGATCACTGTTTAGAAGTTAAACCCTTCACATTCAGTCTCACAATTGGAAGACTGATTTAAATTATGGGGAAATTGGGAAGTGTTCCTGTCTGCCTGTGAATGAGTTGAATAGAAGGTGTTGGATAGAAGTTTGTCCAGTTTAACTGCTGCTTTGGTAATAGTCTTGACCTCTATGGCAGGTGTTATATCTGGGATGACTGAAGACCTGATGATAGGAGCCTCTGCTTTATAGTCCTGCAATTTATCCCACTTAAGAGTTGGCTCAACTTTAATATCGCAATCATCTCAATAATGTTGTCCTCAATTTGTTGGATCGGGACCAGTGTTGTGTTCATTAGGCACAGTGTAGCAAAACATTCCAAAACATATTACACCCTACCAGTATTTCAATCATCTTATCCACTCATATTGCTGACAGCGATGTAACTGCCTCAAACTGTTATTACACTCTGAAGTTAACCGCATAGCAGATGAGCTGGCTAATAAAATTATATATATATCTGGAGGCTGCTGAGGGGAGGACGGCTCATAGTAATGACTCGAACGGAGCAAATGGAATGTCACCAAACACATGGAAACCATGGAAACCATGTGTTTGGTGTCTTTGATACCATTCCACTTATTCCGCCCCAGAAATGATAGACCATGAGCTAATCCCCAATCAAGGTGCCAACCTCAAGTATTCAGACCCCTTGATTTTTCCCACATTTTCTTAGGTTACAGCCTTATTCTAAAATTACACACAATACCCCATAATGACAAAGCAAAAATACATTTTTTGAAATTATTGCTAATTTATATAAAAATGTAAAAATACTGAAATATCTCATTTACATAAGTATTCAGACCTTTTACTCAGTACTTTGTTGAAGCACCTTTGGCAGCGATTACAGCCTTGAGTCTTCTTGGGTATGATGCTACAAGCTTGGCACACCTGTATTTATGGAGTTTCTCCCATTATTCTCTGCAGATCCTCTCAAGCTCTGTCAGGTTGGATGGAGAGCACTGCTGCACAGCTATTTTCAGGTCTCTCCAGCGATGTCCAATCAGGTTCAAGTCCGGGCTCTGGCTGGGCCACTCAAGGACATTCCGAGACTTGACCCGAAGCCACTCCTGCTTTGTCTTGGCTGTGTGCTTAGGGTCATTGTCCTGTTGGAAGATGAACCTTCACCCCAATCTGAGGTCCTGAGCGCTCTGGAGCATGTTTTCATCAAGGATCTCTCTGTACTTTGCCTCGATCCTGACTAGTCCCTGTCGCTGGAAAACATCCCCACAGCATGATGCTGCTATATACTGTATATATATATATCATCTTCAAATAATATTTTTGCAGGAATCTCCTTGCGAATGATTTTGCCGAAGATAGTATCTCCGCCGGGCTGGGCAACCTGAGCTTTTGCTATCTGAACAAAAATATAAACACAACCATTTCAAAGATTTTACTGAGTTACAGTTAATAGAAGGATATCAGTCAATTGAAATAGATTCATTAGGCCCTATTCTGTGGATTTCACATGACTGGGCAGAGGCGCAGCCATGGGCAGGCCTGGGAGGGCATAGGCCCACCCACTGGTGAGCCAGACCAAGCCAATCAAAATGTGTTTTTCACTACTTAAAGGTATTTTTCTTACAGACAGAAACACTCCTCAGCACCCCCTCACCCTCCTCAGATGATCCCGCAGGTGAAGAAGCTGGATGTGAAGGTCCTGGGCTGGCGTGGTTACACATTGTCTGCGGTGGTGAGGCCAACTTTCAAAGTCTCTAAAACAATGTCGGAGGCGGCTTATGGTAGAGAAATTAACATTTTATTATCTGGCAGAAGCTCTGTTGGACATTCCTGTAGTCAGCATGTCAGTTGCACGCTCCCTCAACACTTGAGACATCTGTGGCATTGTTTGGTGTGACTTAACTGCCTATTTTAGAGTGGCCTTTTATTGTCCCCAGCACAAAGTGCACCTGTGTAATGACCATGCCGTTTAATCAGCTTCTTGATATGCCACACCTGTCAGGTGGATGGAATACCTTGGCAAAGGAGAAATGCTCACTAACAGGGATGTAAATAAATTTGTGCATAATATTTGAGAGAAATAAGCTTTTTTTTGCGTGCATATGGACCATTTCTGGCATATTTTATTCCAGCATATTTTTGTTCAGTATATCAATATATAAAATATATATCTCAATATAAAACTGAACAATAATAGATACCTTTACATTACAGTTTTTATATATTTCTAAAAGACAACTCTTGCGACTTTTAGAGACACAGAGTAATTGGGTGACATGTAAATGAAGCAAGTTCTTCGTTCCAGTCAGGCATTTCACATTCTTCAACGTGGATCATATCTCTTCTGTTTTCAAACATCTGCATTCCAATAGTAGTTTAAATGTTCTTTGTGTCTCATATGTTGCAGCTACTGTCTGTCAGGTAGAACAGGAAATCATGTTGTCTCTATTCAATACATTTCTATCAGCAATGTTCAGAACATTCAGATAGAAATGTATTGTGAAGAACAGATAGAACTGTCTGTCAGATAGAACAAGGAATTATGTCAGCTCTATTTAATACATTTCTATCAGCAATGTTCAGAACATTTCACCTCACTGAATACACCCTGTTTGTTCAGGGTCCGTGTCCACCCAGCACATCAGTACAAGAAGGCCAATATCTGCTGGATACACTAGTTGAGCAGGGTGACCATCTGGAAGGATCCCATCAAGGCCTTTTTATTTCTTGGACTGTGCTCTCGTCTTCACGACAGCCAATGTTTATTGTTTGATATATCTGCCAACACCGCCAAATTCTGGCACCGATGCCACTGTTATGAGACAAGATATTTACTCGCCGTGTTTGTGGGTGGAGAGAACTTCAGCACCATGCAGACTAAACGTTTATGACGTTCAAGGTCTTTTAATGTGCAAAGATCTTGCAAGATATATGACCTGTGTGTTTCTTGGCTTTGCCTCAGGAAGGATCGTATTAGGATGTTTTCTATAGAACTGGCTGGTTATTAAGGATTTCTGCTGCCACCATGGCGCATTAGTCAGAATGCAATGAGGGGACGGAGATTAAAGTAGGAATCCAGGTTTAGGGTATTTATTACACAGTGGAACACAGAGTTCATAGGGGAGGGTTTGGAACAGATGTTGATTATGGTTTAAGAGTTGGAGGTTCCCGGTAGGAAGGTTAGGTTGTGGAAGGATGTGGTGGTCTGGGTAGGAAGGTTAGGTTGTGGAAGGATATGGTGGTCTGGGTAGGAAGGTTAGGTTGTGGAAGGATGTGGTGGTCTGGGTAGGAAGGTTAGGTTGTGGAAGGATGTGGTGGTCTGGGTAGGAAGGTTAGGTTGTGGAAGGATGTGGTGGTCTGGGTAGGAAGGTTAGGTTGTGGAAGGATGTGGTGGTCTGGGTAGGAAGGTTAGGTTGTGGAAGGATGTGGTGGTCTGGATAGGAAGGTTAGGTTGTGGAAGGATGTGGTGGTCTGGGTAGGAAGGTTAGGTTGTGGAAGGATGTGGTGGTCTGGGTAGGAAGGTTAGGTTGTGGAAGGATGTGGTGGTCTGGGTAGGAAGGTTAGGTTGTGGAAGGATGTGGTGGTCTGGGTAGGAAGGTTAGGTTGTGGAAGGATGTGGTGGTCTGGGTAGGAAGGTTAGGTTGTGGAAGGATGTGGTGGTCTGGGTAGGAAGGTTAGGTTGTGGAAGGATGTGGTGGTCTGGGTAGGAAGGTTAGGTTGTGGAAGGATGTGGTGGTCTGGGTAGGAAGGTTAGGTTGTGGAAGGATGTGGTGGTCTGGGTAGGAAGGTTAGGTTGTGGAAGGATGTGGTGGTCTGGGTAGGAAGGTTAGGTTGTGGAAGGATGTGGTGGTCTGGTAGGAAGGTTAGGTTGTGGAAACATAGGAAGGTTAGGTTGTGGAAGGATGTGGTGGTCTGGATAGGAAGGTTAGGTTGTGGAAGGATGTGGTGGTCATAGGAAGGTTAGGTTGTGGAAATGTGGTGGTCTGGGCCAGGAAGACTAGATGGAAGGATGGGAATGGTCTGGGTAGGAAAGGTTGTAAACAGGTGGTCAGGTGACCAGGTTAGGTTGAGAATGGACTGAACAGTAAAGAGCCCAGTAAAGAGCTACACAGGTGAGGTTAGGTAGAAGGAGAATGGACTGAACAGTAAAGAGCCCAGTAAACAGCTACACAGGTGACCAGGTAGAGAGAATGGACTGAACAGTAAAGAGCCCAGTAAACAGCTACACAGGTGACCAGGTAGAGAGAATGGACTGAACAGTAAAGAGCCCAGTAAACAGCTACACAGGTGACCAGGTAGAGAGAATGGACTGAACAGTAAAGAGCCCAGTAAACAGCTACACAGGTGACCAGGTAGAGAGAATGGACTGAACAGGTAAAGAGCCCAGTAAACAGCTACACAGGTGACCAGGTAGAGAGAATGGACTGAACAGTAAAGAGCCCAGTAAACAGCTACACAGGTGACCAGGTAGAGAGAATGGACTGAACAGTAAAGAGCCCAGTAAACAGCTACACAGGTGACCAGGTAGAGAGAATGGACTGAACAGTAAAGAGCCCAGTAAACAGCTACACAGGTGACCAGGTAGAGAGAATGGACTGAACAGTAAAGAGCCCAGTAAACAGCTACACAGGTGACCAGGTAGAGAGAATGGACTGAACAGTAAAGTGCCCAGTAAACAGCTACACAGGTGACCAGGTAGAGAGAATGGACTGAACAGTAAAGTGCCCAGTAAACAGCTACACAGGTGACCAGGTAGAGAGAATGGACTGAACAGTAAAGTGCCCAGTAAACAGCTACACAGGTGACCAGGTAGAGAGAATGGACTGAACAGTAAAGAGCCCAGTAAACAGCTACACAGGTGACCAGGTAGAGAGAATGGACTGAACAGTAAAGAGCCCAGTAAACAGCTACACAGGTGACCAGGTAGAGAGAATGGACTGAACAGTAAAGTGCCCAGTAAACAGCTACACAGGTAGAGAGAATGGACTGAACAGTAAAGTGCCCAGTAAACAGCTACACAGGTGACCAGGTAGAGAGAATGGACTGAACAGTAAAGTGCCCAGTAAACAAAAGCAACTTGAGTTTTTTTTCTCCATTTTGACACCTTGATCTTGCAAAGTAAAACATTAATCTACGAAAGGTTTCAAGTACGTGTTCATGTGTGGCTTTTGGAGCTCAAAACATAAACCGCAGACAAGGACGTTTGTTTCTCAGATGTACAGGAAGCTCATTAGAGGAGCGGCCAAATGCTAAATGAAGAGGATTCAAACACTTGAACTCCATCACAAATGAACTGAAGGGACAGATTATCAGGGGAATTTAGAGGTGACAGTTCCTCATACATCTCCGCATCATATACAGTGCCTCGTAAGTAATCAGACCCCTTGACTTTTTCAACATTTTGTTAAATTACAGCCTTATTAAAACAAATGTAATCCCTCAGCAATCTACACACAATACCCCATAATGACAAAGCAAAAATAGGTTTTATTTTTGCAAATGTATAAAAAAAAATGTTTTACATAAGTAAGAGTCTTTGCTATGAGACTCGAAATTGAGCTCAGGTGCATCCTGTTCCCATTGATCATCCTTGAGATGTTTCAACAACTTGATAGGAGTCCACCTGTGGTAAATTCAATTGATTGGACATGATTTGGAAAGGCACACACCTGTTTATATAAGGTCCCACAGTCGACAGTGCATGTCAGAGCAAAAACCAAGCCATGGGTTGAAGGAATTGTCCTTAGAGCTCAGAGGCCGGATTGTGTCGAGGCACAGATCTGGGGAAGGGTACCAACATTGGGAAGGGTACCAACAGTGGCCTCAATCATTCTTAATCGAAGAAGTTTGGAACCGCCAAGACTATTCCTAGAACTGGCCGCCTGGCCAAACTGAGAAATTGGGGGAGAAGGGCATTGGTCAGGGAGGTGACCGAGATCCTGATGGTCACTCTGACAGAGTTCCTCTGTGGAGATAGTTGTCCTTCTGGAAGGTTCTCCTATCTCTGCAGCACTCCATCAATCAGGCGTTTATGGTAGAGTGGCCAGACGGAAGCCACTCCTCAGTAAAAGGCACATGACATCCCGCTTGGAGTTTGCCTAAAGGCACCTAAAGACTCTTAGACAATGAGAAACAAGATTCTCTGGTCTGATGAAACCAAGATTGAACTCTTTGGCCTGAATGCCAAACATCACATCTGAAGGAAACCTGGCACCATCCCTACGGTGAAGCATGGTGGTGGCAGTATCATGCTGTGGGGATGTTTTTCAGCGGCTAGGACTAGGAGACTAGTCAGGATCAAGGCAAAGATGAACGGAGCAAAGTACAAAGAGATCCTTGATGAAAACCTGCTCCAGAGCGCTCAGGACCTCAGACTGGGGCAAAGGTTCACCTTCCAACCGGACAATGAACCTAAACACACTGCCAAGACAATGCAGGAACATCTCTGGAGAGACCTGAAAATAGCTGTGCAGCGTCGCTCCCCATTCAACCTGACAGAGCTTGAGAGGATCTGCAGAGAAGAATGGGAGAAACTCTCCAAATACAAGTGTGCCAAAACTGTAACATCATCCCCAAGAAGATTTAAGGCTGTAATCGCTGCCAAAGGTGCATCAACAAAGTACTGAGTAAAGGGTCTGAATATTTATATAAATGTGATATCAGTTTTACATTATTTTTTAAATACATTAAAAAAAAAAAATTTTTAAACTGTTTTTGCTTTGTCATTATGTGGTATTGTGTGTAGATTGAGGGGGGGGGGGATTATAATCTATTTCAGAATATGCCTGCGACATAACTAAATGTGGGAAAAGTCAAGGGGTCTGAATACTTTCTGAAGGCACTGTACATGATCTATAGAAGCTGGGTTTTCTTTTGAACTCCATCAAATCAATGCTTTAGATGGTTTGTAATCTCAGGTTCCTGCAGCAAATTCGGAATGTGCTCTTCTAATGGCAAATGTATATATATTTAAATGACCTTTCAGTCTTTCCGATTGCCACAGCTCCTCCAGTATACCTTTTGTATCAGCATTTTCCACCACGCCAACCACACTAACCACGCCAACCACGCTAACCACGCTAACCACGCTAACCATGCTAACCACGCTAACCATGCTAACCACGCTAACCATGCTAACCACGCTAACCACGCTAACCACGGTAAGACAATCCTCACACATGTACTGAGCTTCCCTGTTCTGTTTCATGTCCACAAAATACTTGTAAAATAAAGATTTTGAGGCACTAATGGAATTACTATACTACATTTTAGAGCTAAAAGTTCATTTAGGTTTTTAGTCTGTTTGTGCTCAGTGTCTGTCTCACAGTCATCTGGGACCAGATCATCTTTTGAGTTGTATTGGAGACCATCTGCCTCAGAACCAAGATCTGAATGGGATACGAAGGCCCTTCACACGGGTTGGTCCGGCACAGACGTCCACCCGGGAACACTTTATCCAGCGCTGAGAGGCACCTCTCATAAAACACGACACCGGCTCAGTTTCCCAGATGCCAGGATGAGGAGACAAGGAGGCATTGTTCTAAACTGGCTACCCAAGTCAGTGTGCTATGGGACAAGGACAAGGAGGGATTGTTCTAAACTGGCTACCCAAGTCAGTGTGCTATGGGACAAGGACAAGGAGGGATTGCTCTAAACTGGCTACCCAAGTCAGTGCACTATGGGACAAGGACAAGGAGGCATTGTTCTAAACTGGCTACCCAAGTAAGTGCACGATGGGACAAGGACATTGCGACACAGCCTGAGATCGATCCCGGGTCTGTAGTGACGCCTCTAGCACTGCGATACAGTGCCTTAGACCGCTGCGCCACTCGGGAGGCCACCAAAGTTAACTTGGTGAAAACACCTTTGACAGCCATAAAAGTTGTGAATCATTTTGAATAAGATTCCACCAACCTTAACTCAACATTGGTTGATTAATTAATGAATCTTATGCTACACAAAGATAAATAGCATTTTTCTACACAAATCCAATCTATTAGTATTTAGACTTATTACACCCTTTACTGAAATGGTTGTTCCAGTTCAGAGGGTTTCAGTAGACATGAAATTAGAGCTCCTTGCCCACCAGTGGTGTGTTTGGCATGGAAATAAGGATACTTAAGCAGAAAACAACAACAGACCTACTGTCAAATATGGTGGTAAATCTGGGATGTCCGCACTGACGGACTGCCCTCTTCAATTCAAACCACGGGTTTATAATGGGGTTCAAGTCCTGAGGAGTAAGTTTCACAAATCCCCATCTGCTCAACCATCAATAACAAGTCTAGACCCGTTTAAGGGAAAAATCATTTTAATGTATTCGGTAATGTTATACTTATCCAGATTTACCAGAGGGTTCAAATTGCAATGAGTTAGAGGCTAGATATCTTTGTCAGCATAGCGGAGGCTTCATACATAGCAGAGGCTTCATACATAGCGGAGGCTTCATACATAGCAGAGGCTTCATACATAGCAGAGGCTTCACAGTTTTATGAGAAGGCTATAAATAGAATCCACAGTGACGGGAGAGGTTGGAATGAAGGCCCAACAGTCAGCCAACACAGACTAGATACATGGTGTCAGAAGGCAGTCATGGGGCAGTGAGCAGTTACCTACTCTGTCAGATTACATTAGTTGTAGGTTTTGTGAAATCTGTGGTTCTGAAACACAATGACCCTCCATGCTGACTACAGTGGAGAAGCATGCCAGATCTCAGAAACGCCTGGGTCTGCATATCAGCTAACCACATCATATGATATAGCAATTTGACGTGGCACGCAACCATTGGTTGACGCATTGCAACCAATAAGATACTGTGGAATCCTAATCCTATATAAAGGTTTTGCCCCAAGGGAGTGCGAGGGCAAGTTGATCAGACACATTCATCCCACTCTGATGTCATCAGGGAAGCAGCAAGAAACCTTGTTGTATTTGTTGCCGTTGGTTACTTCAATGTTGTGATTTTCATAGTTTCAGATGCAGTGTTCATCAAGTAAATAGGAAGAGGGAAGTGGATTATGAACAGGTTCTGAAAGAGGAAACATTAACTACTGGAGAACGGAAGGCTATCTAGAGAATCACAGTCTGTTTGCCACATTAGTGTAGCTATTAGAAAGCTATTGGGGTGATTCCTCACTAAGCTAGATCAACAAAATACAGATTTTAAAAAATAAATAAAAGATTTATGATATGTTCATTTTTTTAACATTGAAACATTAGACGGGTCCTTTGGAGGCGTTTTGCCATAATGCTAAAGCATAATTGAGGAAAAACATATTAAAGTTGGATAATTTGTGACATTTAACGGCCCTGTTGTGAGGTTCTCTGTAACGGCCCTGTTGTGAGGTTCTCTGTAACGGCCCTGTTGTGAGGTTCTCTGTAACGGCCCTGTTGTGAGGTTCTCTGTAACGGCCCTGTTGTGAGGTTCTCTGCTACAGCCCTGTTATGAGGTTCTCTGTAACGGCCCTGTTGTGAGGTTCTCTGTAACGGCCCTGTTATGAGGTTCTCTGTAACGGCCCTGTTGTGAGGTTCTCTGTAACGGCCCTGTTAGGAGGTTCTCTGTAACGGCCCTGTTATGAGGTTCTCTGTAACGGCCCTGTTATGAGGTTCTCTGCAACGGCCCTGTTATGAGGTTCTCTGCAACGGCCCTGTTGTGAGGTTCTCTGTAACGGCCCTGTTATGAGGTTCTCTGTAACGGCCCTGTTATGAGGTTCTCTGCTACGGCCCTGTTATGAGGTTCTCTGTAACGGCCCTGTTATGAGGTTCTCTGTGTTGACCTTCATTCAAATTGTTTTGCAAATTCAAGTTGATCCTAATTGTTGTCATATTGGCTTAGTTGTGAGGGTTAATTAATTGAACATTTATCGATACCAACTCAGGAAGCCCGGTGGCCACCAGCTTCTTAATGTTTTGCTACACTGTGCCTAATGAACACAACCCTGGAGGTCAAGACTATTACCAAAGCTGCAGTTAAACTGGACAACCTTCTATTCAACTCCTTCTATTCAACTCCTTCTATTCAACTCCTTCTATTCAACTCCGTCTATTCAACACCTTCTGTTCAACTCCTTCTATTCAACTCCTTCTATTCAACTCCTTCTATTCAACTCCTTCTATTCAACTCCTTCTGTTCAACTCCTTCTATTCAACTCCTTCTGTTCAACTCCTTCTATTCAACTCCTTCTGTTCAACTCCTTCTATTCAACTCCTTCTATTCAACTCCTTCTATTCAACTCCTTCTATTCAACACCTTCTATTCAACACCTTCTATTCAACTCCTTCTATTCAACTCCTTCTATTCAACTCCTTCTATTCAACACCTTCTATTCAACTCCTATTCTGCATTCAACTGATTCAACACCTATTTCTATTCAACATTCACTCCTTCTATTCAACTCCTTCTGTTCAACACCTTCTGTTCAACTCCTTCTATTCAACTCCTTCTATTCAACTCCTTCTATTCAACTCCTTCTATTCAACTCCTTCTGTTCGCACTCCTTCTGTTCAACTCCTTCTATGTTCAACTCCTCTCAACACCTTCTATGGCTATTATTCAACTCCCTTCTATTCAACTCCTTCTATTCAACTCCTTCTGTTCAACTCCTTTCAACACCTTCTGTTCAACTCCTTCTATTCAACTCCTTCTATTCAACTCCTTCTATTCAACTCCTTCTATTCAACTCCTTCTGTTCAACTCCTTCTATTCAACACCTTCTATTCAACTCCTTCTGTTCAACTCCTTCTGTTCAACACCTTCTGTTCAACTCCTTCTATTCAACTCCATCACTGGCAGACAGGAACACTTCCCATTTCCCCCATGATTTAAATCAGTCTTCCAATTGTGCGACTGGATGTGAAGGGTTTAACTTCTAAACAGTGATCGTTGGAGGGGTCATCTAGTGGATTAGACTGTCACTTGTCCTTTCTGTTCCAGAAGCCTTTTGGCAAGGAAGAGTCCCCTGCTCCCCCAGAGACACTTGTGTTCCAACAGCTGCAGCTGAAGGGGAGTTCAGCGATTTCTGACACACCTGTTTCTGAACATGGCCATATTGGGCTTGGAAATGATCTGTTGCTTAGGTATACTTCCTGTAACTCTGCCATCGACTGTATGGGATCAGATTGGACTTTCATGAACAGTTCAGCAGGTTTGATACCATCTCTATGACGGAGGGTCATAAACTAATCCTAAACGACTTTAGGCTGCATGTATTTCTGACATCTATGGTTGGAGAAGGTCACTGACGAGGTAATAATTGTGGAGTTGTTTGTCCAAAGATCTGTAAAGCTTTCTGTAAAACACAACAGCTCCCCATTTGATCCAAGTGTTTCTCCTTGTAAATGTATTAGATTAATATTACATTTATCCCTCCATTGACTTCACACTGCATGCTGAAAGGTGAAGACCTCATACCTTTACTGTGGACCACAGAGATCCAATTGAAAAAATTTACTTATTTAACTAGGCAAGTCAATTAAGAATAAATTCTAATTTACAATGACGGCCTCCCGGGGAACAGTTGGTTAACTGTTCCCCGGTAGAACGTAACGGCAGAACGACAGATTTATACCTCGTCAGCTCTGGCATTCGATCCAGCAACCTTTCAGTTACTGTCCCAACGCTCTAACCACTAGGCTACCTGCCGCCCCCGATACAGGCCAGCACATTATGTTGACCTTATTAGTCGACCATGAGGTCCTCACATTATGTTGACCTTATTAGTCGACCATGAGGTCCTCACATTATGTTGACCTTATTAGTCGACCATGAGGTCCTCACATTATTTTGACCTTATTAGTCGACCATGAGGTCCTCACATTGCTGACACCATAATAGATTTACAGAGAGATATGTGACCTGGGAAATAAGATCTGAATGAACCGAGCCAAGACTGGTGGTTTTGTGGATCCATGCCAAAGTATGTGACATTTCATATCCAGATTTAGATTTTTACTGGCTGTGGGGTGTCTCAGCCAAACTCCTGTCTGTGGTGATAAAACTATTTTGCGAGCACAGACAGTCATTTAAAGCACCCTTAACATGTATTGGATCAGGAGTTACTATCTGATCCCTGCAAGGCTCTGCTAAAATACTTCAAATATGTACAATAACAGTTTTATAATGACAGTTCACTCAACTGCTTAATGACATCTGACATAAGGGGGCATGCGACTCCTGTTCTGGACAGCCCATCCACATGGTTTGCAGGCTCTTGTTCCATCCCAGCACTAACACAGCGGCTTCAGCTGAATCACCTTGTTGTGAAGGGTCATGCCAAAGAGGGGATTTGATTATTCTGGCCTTGGTTGCACCGAGCTATGTCCCGTCACATGACCAAGTGAAGCAGGTGAGGGAAGCAAGTGAGGGAAGCAGGTGAGGGAAGCGCACCCTGCTGACATTGAACAGCAATTTGTGGTGCTTAGTCATATTGTCAACAACGCAGCATGATGCTATGTCCCGTCACATGAACGAGTGAAGCAAAAACCATCAAGCGCTATGATGAAACTGCCCCCTCATGAGGACCGCCACAGGAAACAAAGACCCAGAGTTACCTCTGCTGCAGAGGATAAGTTCATTACAGTTAACTGTCTCTCATGAGGACCGCCACAGGAAACAAAGACCCAGAGTTACCTCTGCTGCAGAGGATAAGTTCATTACAGTTAACTGTCTCTCATGAGGACCGCCACAGGAAACAAAGACCCAGAGTTACCTCTGCTGCAGAGGATAAGTTCATTACAGTTAACTGCACCTCAGATTGCAGCCCAAATAAATGCTTCACAGATTTCAAGTAACAGACACATCTCAACATCAACTGTTCAGAGGAGACTGTGTGAATCAGGCCTTCATGGTCGAATTGCTGCAAAGAAACCACTACTGAAGGACACCAATAAGAAGAAGAGCCTTGCTTGGGCCAAGAAACACGAGCAATGGACATTAGACCGGTGGAAATCATTAGACCGGTGGAAAACCGGTGGAAATCATTAGACCGGTGGAAATCATTAGACCGGTGGAAATCATTAGACCGGTGGAAATCTGTCTTTCGGTCTGATGAGTCCAAATTTGAGATTTTTGGTTCCAACCGCCGTTTCTTTGTAAGACGCAGAGTAGGTGAAAGGATGATCTCTCCATGTGTGGTTCCCACCGTGAAGCATGGAGGAGGAGGTGTGATGGTGCTTCACTGGTGGTGACACTGTCAGTGATTTATTTAGAATTCAAGGCACACTTAACCAGCATGGCTACCACAGCATTCTGCAGCAATACGCCATCCCATCTGGTTTGGGCTCAGTGGGACTATCACAATGACCTTATTACATTATTACTCAAATACAAATTATAATTCATTCACCTTGTTACTGACAAAATTAATAGTATTACTGTAAACTGTTATGTTACAGTAATAGTATTACTGTAAACTGTTATGTTACAGTAATAGTACTACTGTAAAATGTTTTGTTACTGTGTTACTGTACAACCCTGTGTGACTGTAACCCCCTGTGTTACTGTAACCCCCTGTGTGACTGTAACCCCCTGTGTGACTGTAACCCCCTGTGTTACTGTAACCCCCTGTGTTACTGTAACCCCCTGTGTTACCCCCGTGTTACTGTAACCCCCGTGTTACTGTAACCCCCCGTGTTACTGTAACCCCCTGTGTTACTAATGTGTATCCCCAACACTGGTGCAATAACATCAATATGCAAATCAAACATTCCCAAGAGGAGAGTTATTGACTAGAGATAATATTTATTTTTATTTTTCCTTCATTTAACTAGGCAAGTCAGTTAAGAACAAATTCTTATTTTCAATAACGGCCTAGGAACAGTGGGTTAACTGCCTGTTCAGGGGCAGAACGACAGATTTGTACCTTGTCAGCACAGGGGTTTGAACTTGCAACCTTCCGGTTACTAGTCCAACGCTCTAACCGCTAGGCTACCCTGCCTCTAACCGCTAGGCTACCCTACTCTAACCACTGCTACCCTGCCTCTAACCACTAGGCTACCCTCCCTCTAACCACTAGGCTACCCTGCCTCTAACCACTAGGCTACCCTGCCTCTAACCACTAGGCTACCCTGCCTCTAACCACTAGGCTACCCTGCCTCTAACCACTAGGCTACCCTGCCACCCCTCCACTCTAACCACTAGGCTACCCTGACTCTAACCACTAGGCTACCCTGCCTCTAACCACTAGGCTACCCTGCCTCTAACCACTAGGCTACCCTGCCTCTAACCACTAGGCTACCCTGCCTCTAACCACTAGGCTACCCTGCCTCTAACCACTAGGCTACCCTGCCTCTAACCACTAGGCTACCCTCCACTCTAACCACTAGGCTAACCTGCCTCTAACCACCAGGCTACCCTGCCTCTAACCACTAGGCTACCCTGCCTCTAACCACTAGGCTACCCTGCCTCTAACCACTAGGCTACCCTGCCTCTAACCACTAGGCTACCCTGCCTCTAACTACTAGGCTACCCTGCCTCTAACTACAGGCTACCCTGCCTCTAACTAGTAGGCTACCCTGCCACCCCTCCACTCTAACCACTAGGCTACCCTGCCACCCCTCCACTCTAACCACTAGGCTACCCTGCCACCCCTCCACTCTAACCACTAGGCTACCCTGCCTCTAACCACTAGGCTACCCTCCACTCTAACCACTAGGCTACCCTGCCTCTAACCACTAGGCTACCCTCCACTCTAACCACTAGGCTACCCTGCCTCTAACCACTAGGCTACCCTCCACTCTAACCACTAGGCTACCCTGCCTCTAACCACTAGGCTACCCTGCCACCCCTCCACTCTAACCACTAGGCTACCTGCCACCCCTCCACTCTAACCACTAGGCTACCCTGCCTCTAACCACTAGGCTACCCTCCACTCTAACCACTAGGCTACCCTGCCTCTAACCACTAGGCTACCTTGCCTCTAACCACTAGGCTACCCTGCCGCCCCAAATCCATAATATCCATAATGTTTAGAAAGTTTTCATTTATGCAGATAGAAACTAAATACATTTCTGGAAGAAAATACACTTGAATTAAAACATGATGTCATAATTCATACTCTTTAGTACATTTTCATATGAGAATATTACAGATGGACTTCAGGTCTTGCAGGATCATTATGCAGAGCCTGGGGTCAAGTGTTAACACACCCAGACAGTCACATGTACTCTTTTCCCCACCGGAGACCGGAGTTCCATCCCCCTCCCACCTCCCCCTCTGTTAACAAAGTGTTAAAAGGTAAAACATACAGTGTGGAGAACAAGTATTTGACACACTGCCGATTTTGCAGGTTTTCCTACTTACAAAGCACGTAGAGGTCTGTAATTTTTATCATAGGTACACTTCAACTGTGTGAGACGGAATCTAAAACAAAAATCCAGAAAATCACATTGTGTGATTTTTAAGTAATTAATTTGCATTTTGTTGCATGACATAAGTATTTGATCACCTACCAACCAGTAAGAATTCCGTCTCTCACAGACCTGTTAGTTTTTCTTTAAGAAGACATCCTGTTCTCCACTCGTTACCTGTTATAACTGCACCTGTTTGAACTTGTGACCTGTATAAAAGACACCTGTCCACACACTCAATCAAACAGACCTCAACCTCTCCACAATGGCCAAGACCAGAGAGCTGTGTAAGGCTGGGATGGGCTACAGGACAATAGGCAAGCAGCTTGGTGAGAATGCAACAACTGTTGGCGCAATTATTTGAAAATGGAAGAAGTTCAAGATGACGGTCAATCACCCACGGTCTGGGGCTCCATGCAAGATCTCACCTCGTGGGGCATCAATGATCGTGAGAAAGGTGAGGGTTCAGCCCAGAACTACACGGCAGGACCTGGTCAATGACCTGAAGAGAGCTGGGACCACAGTCTCAAAGAATACCATTCTCAAAGAAAACCATTAGTAACAAACTACACCGTCATGGATTAAAATCCTGCAGCGCACGCAAGTTCCCCCTGCTCAAGCCAGCGCATGTCCAGGCCCGTCTGAAGTTTGCCAATGACCATCTGGATGATCCAGAGGAGGAATGGGAGAAGGTCATGTGGTCTGATGAGACAAAAATTAAGCTTTTTGGTCTAAACTCCACTCGCCGTGTTTGGAGGAAGACGAAGGATGAGTACAACCCCAAGAACACCATCCCAACTGTGAAGCATGGAGGTGGAAACATCATTCTTTGGGGATGCTTTTCTGCTTTTCTGCAAAGGGTACAGGACGACTGCACCGTATTGAGGGGAGGATGGACGAGGCCATATATCGCGAGATCTTGGCCAACAACCTCCTTCCCTCAGTAAGAGCATTTTGAAGATGGGTCGTGGCTGGGTCTTCCAGCATGACAACGACCCGAAACACACAGCCAGGGCAACTAAGGAGTGGCTCCGTAAGAAGCATCACAAGGTCCTGGAGTGGCCTAGCCAGTCTCCAGACCTGAACCCAATAGAAAATCTCTGTATTGCCCAGCGACAGCCCCGAAACCTGAAGGATCTGGAGAAGGTCTGTATGGAGGAGTGGGCAAAAATCCCTGCTGAAGTGTGTGCAAACCTGGTCAAGAACTACAGGAAACGTATGATCTCTGTAATTGCAAACAAAGGTTTCTGTACCAAATATTAAGTTCTGCTTTTCTGATGTATCAAATACTTATGTCATGCAATAAAATGCAAATTAATTACTTAAAAATCATACAATGTGATTTTCTGATTTTCTTTTTGTTTTAGATTCCGTCTCTCACAGCTGAAGTGTACCTATGATAAAAATTACAGACCTCTACATGCTTTGTAAGTAAGAAACACTGCCGATTTTGCAGGTTATCAAATACTTGTTCTCCCCACTACATGGGGAGGTTTAACAGAATAATTACAAAAACAGTCAGTCAATATTAGTTAGATATGTAGCCGCCCAGCTTGGCAGCTCCATTATAAGGTCAGTGTTGGGCACTGCACTGTGAATTACTTCTTGATGTTCTTTCAGCATTTCTTTCCATTTAAAACAATTCCCGCACTGATCACAGCTGTATGGCTTCTCTCCCGTGTGTATTCTCTGGTGTTGCTTTAGATTTCCTTTCTCGCTGAAGGTCTTCCCACATTGGGAGCAGTGGAAAGGATTCTCCCCTGTGTGTCCTCTCTGATGTTGCTTTAGGACATTTAACCGACTGAAGCTTTTTCCACATTGAGAGCAGTGGTATGGCTTCTCTCCACTATGTATTCTCTGATGTCTCTTTAAGTCTCCTGCCTGACCGAAGCTCTTACCACATTGGGAGCAGTGGTGGGGCTTCTCTCCACTATGCATTCTCTGATGACTCTTAAGGCTTCCTTCCAATTTAAAACTCTTCCCACAATGATCACAGCTGAATGGTTTCTCTTCTGTGTGAGTTATTTGGTGCCTCTTCAGATATGATGACAGACTGAAACTCTTCCCACACTGGGAGCAGTGAAAAGGTTTCTCTCTTGTGTGAGTTTGTTGGTGTTTCGTTAAATTTGATAACTGATTAAAACTCTTCCCACATTGGGAGCAGTGGAAAGGCTTCTCCTCTGTATGTATTTTCTGGTGTCTCTTCAAATGTATTGACCAACCAAAAGTCTTCCCACACACGGAGCAGTGGAAAGGCTTCTCCCCTGTGTGCATTCTCTGGTGAGCCTTTACGGTGTCTACACGATGGAACCTCTTCCTACACTGAAAGCAGTGGTACGACTTCTTTCCTGTGTGAATAAGCTGGTGCCTCTTGCTTGGGGTCTGAAATCTCTCCGCACATTGACCACACGGGTGAGGCTTCTTTCTTTTGTGAATCTGATTGGGAGATTTGGGGTGAGTTGGACAAATAAAACAGTCTCTGCAGTCTGTGCAGGGTCTTGGCCTACAAGTGTGCCTTCTCAACTCCTCTGGCTCATAGAAACTAGTGAAGCAGTCCATGCAGTGGTGATGTTTCTGTCTTGAGTTCCTCTGTCTGTGTTTATGGTTTCCTGATGCTGTGGAACTGGGCTCACTGTCTGAACCTGGGTTGGAGATCTCTCCTGTGGGAATATGAACATATATGGGGATAGAATTAGAACGGTAACATTGAAATGGGATTTAAAAGACTATTGATGCAAGTAGAAGCAATACAATAGTTCTGGAATCCCCTGTGGCTGCCAAGGCAACAACCTCTCTCCGTACTCCACACCTGAACTTACCTGGGTCAGTGATACTATCTACTTCCTCCTCTTCCTCCTCTAGGTCTGGAACAGACACTTCCCTGTTCTCCTCTTCTTCGTTGACTGCTCTCTCCTCCTCCACCTCCTCATTGACTGCTCTCTCCTCCTCCTCCATCTCCTCTGTGACGGCTCTCTCCTCCTCCATCTCCTCTGTGACGGCTCTCTCCTCCTCCATCTCCTCTTTGACTGCTCTCTCCTCCTCCATCTCCTCTTTGACTGCTCTCTCCTCCTCCATCTCCTCTTTGACTGCTCTCTCCTCCTCCATCTCCTCTTTGACTGCTCTCTCTCCTCCTCCATCTCCTCTTGACTGCTCTCTCCTCCTCCATCTCCTCTGTGACTGCTCTCTCCTCCTCCATCTCCTCTGTGACTGCTCTCTCCTCCTCCATCTCCTCTTTGACTGCTCTCTCCTCCATCTCCCTTTGACTGCTCCTCCTCCTCCACCTCCTCCTCCACTTTGACTGCTCTCTCCTCCTCCACCTCCACTTTGACTGCTCTCTCCTCCTCCATCTCCACTTTGACTGCTCTCTCCTCCTCCTCCTCCTCTTTGACTGCTCTCTCCTCCTCCATCTCCTCTTTGACTGCTCTCTCCTCCACCTCCTCTTGACTGCTCTCTCCTCCTCCTCCTCTTTGACTGCTCTCTCCTCCTCCTCCTCCTCTTTGACTGCTCTCTCCTCCTCCCTCTTTGACTGCTCTCTCCTCCTCTTCTTTGACTGCTCTCTCCTCCTCTCTTTGACTGCTCTCTCCTCCTCCTCCTCTTTGACTGCTCTCTCCTCCACCTCCTCTTTGACTGCTGTCTCCTCCTCCTCCTCCACTTTGACTGCTCTCCCCTCCTCCTCCACTTTGACTGCTCTCCCCTCCTCCTCCACTTTGACTGCTCTCTCCTCCACCTCCTCTTTGACTGCTGTCTCCTCCTCCTCCTCCACTTTGACTGCTCTCTCCTCCGGGGACTCTGTGGACTTTGGTTCAGACATGGAAGGCTAGAGATGGATCCAAAAGAGGAAGCACAACAAGTGAAAGGTGAGTTTCACTAAATGATAAAGGAATAGACCATGCTAAATATTCCATGCACTAGGAATCCCTGCTAATAAAAAGGAACTAGCTAGCTCACGTTGCTATGGCGATGGCAACGACAGCTAACGTCAGCAATGTGGAGTTATTATTGGATTATCTTTAGCTTACAGACCAGCCCTTAATCACGAATCTCTGTTCCAGTACATTACACAGAAGAGTCAATGGACGAAGGGATCTTCTGTAATTCATTCACAGATATAGATCACAGCTACAGTACAGATCATTCACAGATATAGATCACAGCTACAGTACAGATCATTCACAGATATAGATCACAGCTACAGTACAGATCATTCAGATAGAGATCACAGCTACAGTACAGATCATTCAGATAGAGATCACAGCTACAGTACAGATCATTCAGATAGAGATCACAGCTACAGTACAGATCATTCAGATAGAGATCACAGCTACAGTACAGATCATTCAGATAGAGATCACAGCTACAGTACAGATCATTCAGATAGAGATCACAGCTACAGTACAGATCATTCAGATAGAGATTACAGTACAGATCATTCACAGATAGATCACAGCTACAGTACAGATCATTCACAGATATAGATCACAGCTACAGTACAGATCATTCACAGATAGAGATCACAGCTACAGTACAGATCATTCAGTACAGATATAGATCACAGCTACAGTACAGATCATTCAGATATAGATCACAGCTACAGTACAGATCATTCACAGATAGAGATCACAGCAGTACAGATCATTACAGATCATTCACAGATAGAGATCACAGCTACAGTACAGATCATTCACAGAGCTACAGTACAGATCATTCAGATATAGATCACAGCTACAGTACAGATCATTCACAGATATAGATCACAGCTACAGTACAGATCATTCACAGCTACAGTACAGATCATTCACAGATAGAGATCACAGCTACAGTACAGATCATTCAGATAGAGATCACAGCTACAGTACAGATCATTCACAGATAGAGATCACAGCTACAGTACAGATCATTCACAGATAGAGATCACAGCTACAGTACAGATCATTCACAGATAGAGATCTCCTACACACAGTCTGTGCCTGTATTTCGTTTTCATACTAGTGAGGGCTGAGAATCCACTCTCACATAGGTACATGTGTGTAACCGATGTGAAATGGCTAGCTAGTTAGCGGTGGTGCGCGCTAATAGCGTTTCAATCGGATTGCAAAGGGCATCAGTGTCTTAACAGGCCAAGGCAATAAACTCTGAGCGCAGCACTATCCAGAAATCTGGTAGTGGCTTCTGATTAAATTCAATTTTCACAGAACCACTTGTTGTAATTTCGATGAGGCGCTCTTGTTCAGATATCGGTAAGTGGACTGGAGGCAGGGCATGAAAGGGATAACGAATCCAGTTGTTTGTGTCGTCCGTTTCGGGAAAGTACCTGCGTAATTGCGCACCCAGCTCACTCAGGTGCTTCGCTATATCACATTTCACAATGTCCGTCAGCTTGAGTTAATTTGCACACAAAAAAATCATACAATGATGGAAAGTAATGTGTGTTGTCCTTGTTAATGCAGACAGAGAAGAGCTCCAACTTCTTAATCATAGCCTCAATTTTGTCCTGCACTTTGAATACAGTTGCGGAGAGTCCCCGTAATCCTAGATTCAGATCATTCAGGCGAGAAAAAACATCACCCAGAAAGGTTAGTTGTGTGAGAAACTCCTCATCAAACAAGCGGTCAGACAAGTGAAAATTATGGTCAGTAAATAAAACTTTAAGCTCCTCTCTCAATTAAAAAAACGAGTCAATACTTTGTGTAACCGATGTGAAATGGCTAGCTAGTTAGCGGTCGTGCGCGCTAATAGCATTTCAATCGGTGACGTCACTCGCTCTGAGACCTTGAAGTAGTGGTTCCCCTTGCTCTGCAAGGGCCGTGGCTTTTGTGGAGCGATGGGTAATGATGCTTCATGTGTGTCAGTTGTTGATGTGTGCAGAGGGTCCCTGGTTCTGGGGGACGGACGAAAGTTATACTGTTACATTTGCCCCTTGATAACCAGCGCACTTCTGTAAAAGCGTTACGTGGTTGCTGCCCATGTCATTGCATAGTGCAGGAAATACACAAGAGTTCAGGGGCCTTGCTTTACAAAAGTTATCAATTTTCACTGTTGTGTCCAAAACGGCTTTCAAGCGGTCATACATTCCCTTGGCAGCAAGAGCCTCTCGTGGATGCTGCTGTGGACCCAAGTGGTATCAGGAGCAACTGCTTGCACGTGCATTAACACTCTAATATGTCTCCCTGGCATGGCTTTTGCACCATCAGTACGGACACCAACATGAGCAGCAGCTACGTTTGGCTACGTACGGACCGAGAGTGGAATTCCCGCGAGAGAGTAACGGTTAATGTGATTAGATGTTAATTATTTGACTAGGCTACCTGCATTTGACATTATGTTATTTCGCTGAACACGAGATTGGTTAATTGTATTTTTGGCAGTGAAACGAGGCTACTCAGGCGAGAAAAAACCCTCACCCAAATGTATAGCCCTGTTGGAAAATATAAATGGACTGATTGTAAATGTGATAAAATGTGTTTAGCTACAACTAATTCCAAGCATGTGCAGCAAACTGGGTTACGCGCAATGCCGTCGGGGGTACGCCAAATAAAAATTTGATTCATATACATATTTATATAGTTTATATAAATATACCACGGCCATGGGACACCGATTTATGCCACAAGTTACTCTTACTTGGTCTGCCAAGAACTGCCTTTTATTTATTTTTTTATATATGACTTAATAGTAAAACGGATCAAACATTCAGCTCCCGAAGGAGTGGTGTTTCTGTCTTCATATATATATGAATTGCGCGTAACCCAGTTTGCTGCACATGCTTGGAATTAGTTGTAGCTATCGTCTCGTGCACCAAAGACTGAAGCGACGATGGGTTGACTGCGTTTTGTGAGTTTTCGGCTCACCTGACTGCTAATTAGATACATTTCGAGCAATATAGTTTAAAGCAAATGAGATTTGAAACAGACATTTGATTTGTAATCACTAAATGACTAATAAATACTGAAATTAAGTTGGCTAGCTAGCCTCCTTAGCTACCTAACTATCGGCCTAGTTAGCCAGGCTAACTTACTAGCCAGAGATCCGAGTAGCCAATGGATGTCATGTTAAAAATGAACAATTTACACTTAATATATTTTTGACATTGACACTCAATATGGTGATTAACAACACAGCGTACTGAAGATAAACATAATTGCTTGCTATATACTGTTAGCTTGTTAGCAAGCTAGCTAGCTAGAGCAATATGCGGCTAATTGTTGATCTGGTGCACGTGGACAAATAATCCGACCACTAAATGATTCTTTCTGTATTTGCAAACGTTCTAGAATATGTTACAAAGCCTGATTTTCACCTTGACACTTGATTTAGAACGGTCTTGTAGCCCTCTTTCACCAGAACGAGATATGCGCTGACAACGCGAGAATACAAGATCTGCATTCTCAAGACAGTCACGGCTGCGCTAGACGCTCACATTGCGCAACTCCATTACATCTTTCATTATGAAAAGGATATGATATTCTACCCAGTTGTTTGGAGATTTTCAGGCCAGATCATATGAGAAGCGGCTTGAAGACCCACACTGGCGAAAGAAATACGTGTTTTTACTCAAGCAAGCTGTTTTTATTTTATTATGGTTCGATAGGACCGTCTTGTTGAATGGAGCGACCACACATTGTTTTAATCACAACTTCACGTTTTAACATTTTCTTTCAGGTTGCATAATCAAAACAATATACTATATCTTATTGACCAAACAGGTATCCTGAATGATTCCCTAACCCAGCATTAAGAAGGTATCCTGAATGATTCCCTAACCCAGCATTAAGAAGGTATCCTGAATGATTCCCTAACCCAGCATTAAGAAGGTATCCTGAATGATTCCCTAACCCAGCATTAAGAAGGTATCCTGAATGATTCTCTAACCCAGCATTAAGAAGGTATCCTGAATGATTCCCTAACCCAGCATTAAGAAGGTATCCTGAATGATTCCCTAACCCAGCATTAAGAAGGTATCCTGAATGATTCCCTAACCCAGCATTAAGAAGGTATCCTGAATGATTCCCCAGCATTAAGAAGGTATCCTGAATGATTCCCTAACCCAGCATTAAGAAGGTATCCTGAATGATTCCCTAACCCAGCATTAAGAAGGTATCCTGAATGATTCCCTAACCCAGCATTAAGAAGGTATCCTGAATGATTCCCTAACCCAGCATTAAGAAGGTATCCTGAATGATTCCCTAACCCAGCATTAAGAAGGTATCCTGAATGATTCCCTAACCCAGCATTAAGAAGGTATCCTGAATGATTCCCTAACCCAGCATTAAGAAGGTATCCTGAATGATTCCTAACCCAGCATTAAGAAGGTATCCTGAATGATTCCCTAACCCAGCATTAAGAAGGTATCCTGAATGATTCCCTAACCCAGCATTAAGAAGGTATCCTGAATGATTCCCTAACCCAGCATTAAGAAGGTATCCTGAATGATTCCCTAACCCAGCATTAAGAAGGTATCCTGAATGATTCCCTAACCCAGCATTAAGAAGGTATCCTGAATGATTCCCTAACCCAGCATTAAGAAGGTATCCTGAATGATTCCCTAACCCAGCATTAAGAAGGTATCCTGAATGATTCCCTAACCCAGCATTAAGAAGGTATCCTGAATGATTCCCTAACCCAGCATTAAGAAGGTATCCTGAATGATTCCCTAACCCAGCATTAAGAAGGTATCCTGAATGATTCCCTAACCCAGCATTAAGAAGGTATCCTGAATGATTCCCTAACCCAGCATTAAGAAGGTATCCTGAATGATTCCCTAACCCAGCATTAAGAAGGTATCCTGAATGATTCCCTAACCCAGCATTAAGAAGGTATCCTGAATGATTCCCTAACCCAGCATTAAGAAGGTATCCTGAATGATTCCCTAACCCAGCATTAAGAAGGTATCCTGAATGATTCCCTAACCCAGCATTAAGAAGGTATCCTGAATGATTCCCTAACCCAGCATTAAGAAGGTATCCTGAATGATTCCCTAACCCAGCATTAAGAAGGTATCCTGAATGATTCCCTAACCCAGCATTAAGAAGGTAACCTGAATGATTCCCTAACCCAGCATTAAGAAGGTAACCTGAATGATTCCCTAACCCAGCATTAAGAAGGTATCCTGAATGATTCCCTAACCCAGCATTAAGAAGGTATCCTGAATGATTCCCTAACCCAGCATTAAGAAGGTATCCTGAATGCAGTGGTTGAAAAAGTACCCAATTGTTATACTTGAGTAAAAGTAAAGCTACATTAATAGAAAATGACTCCAGTAAAAGTGAAAGTTACCCAGTAAAATACTACTTGAGTAAAAGTCTAAAAGTAATTTGGTTTCAAATGTAAAAGTATAAATCATTAAAAAATATATTTTGACATATTTTACATTTATTTTGACATATATTTTCAAATTCCTTATATTAAGCAAACCAGAGGTTTGTATTTTTTAAATTTATTTATGGATATCCAGAAGCACACCCCAACACACAGACATAATTTACAAAGCATTTGTGTTTAGTGAGACCGCCAGAGCAGAGGCAGTAGGGATGACCAGGGATGTTCTCTAGATACGTTCGCTGTCAAAGCAGCCTGCGAGGAGAAGACAACCAGACCAGGCTGATGAAATGTAAAGGGTACCATGTATCAAAAACATTCCAGAGGAACACCAGCCACTGTGCAGTGCAACCAGTCAGCTAGAACAAAGAGCAGCAGAGAAAGTACTAAAACACTAGGTGTATGGTATCTAAATCAAATCAAATAGGTGTATGGTATCTAAATCAAATCAAATCAAATAGGTGTATGGTATCTAAATCAAATCAAATAGGTGTATGGTATCTAAAATCAAATCACTAGGTGTATGGTATCAAAATCAAATCAACTAGGTGTATGGTATCTAAAATCAAATCACTAGGTGTATGGTATCTAAAATCAAATCAAATAGGTGTATGGTATCTAAAATCAAATCAAATAGGTGTATGGTATCTAAAATCAAATCAAATAGGTGTATGGTATCTAAATCAAATCAAATCAAATAGGTGTATGGTATCTAAAATCAAATCACTAGGTGTATGGTATCTAAAATCAAATCAAATAGGTGTATGGTATCTAAAATCAAATCAAATAGGTGTATGGTATCTAAAGTCCACTACTTCTCCACTAAACACCAGCCCCTAGAGGTATCTAAAGTCCACTACTTCTCCACTAAACACCAGCCCCTAGAGGTATCTAAAGTCCACTACTTCTCCACTAAACACCAGCCCCTAGAGGTATCTAAAGTCCACTACTTCTCCACTAAACACCAGCCCCTAGAGGTATCTAAAGTCCACTACTTCTCCACAAAACACCAGCCCCTAGAGGTATGTAATGTCCACTACTTCTCCACTAAACACCAGCCCCTAGAGGTATCTAAAGTCCACTACTTCTCCACTAAACACCAGCCCCTAGAGGTATCTAAAGTCCACTACTTCTCCACAAAACACCAGGCCCTAGAGGTATCTAAAGTCCACTACTTCTCCACAAAACACCAGCCCCTAGATGTATGTAATGTCCACTACTTCTCCACAAAACACCAGGCCCTAGAGGTATGTAATGTCCACTACTTCTCCACAAAACACCAGGCCCTAGAGGTATGTAATGTCCACTACCTCTCCACTAAACACCAGCCCCTAGAGGTATGTAAAGTCCACTACTTCTCCACTAAACACCAGCCCCTAGAGGTATGTAATGTCCACTACCTCTCCACAAAACACCAGCCCCTAGAGGTATGTAAAGTCCACTACTTCTCCACTAAACACCAGCCCCTAGAGGTATGTAATGTCCACTACTTCTCCACAAAACACCAGGCCCTAGAGGTATGTAATGTCCACTACCTCTCCACTAAACACCAGCCCCTAGAGGTATGTAAAGTCCACTACTTCTCCACTAAACACCAGCCCCTAGAGGTATGTAATGTCCACTACCTCTCCACAAAACACCAGCCCCTAGAGGTATGTAAAGTCCACTACTTCTCCACTAAACACCAGCCCCTAGAGGTATGTAATGTCCACTACCTCTCCACAAAACACC
The DNA here is from genome assembly GCF_018296145.1 of Oncorhynchus tshawytscha. NCBI lineage: Eukaryota > Metazoa > Chordata > Actinopteri > Salmoniformes > Salmonidae > Oncorhynchus > Oncorhynchus tshawytscha. Next base: position 73,242 of record NW_024609717.1, read on the forward strand.
AGCCCCTAGAGGTATGTAAAGTCCACTACTTCTCCACTAAACACCAGCCCCTAGAGGTATGTAAAGTCCACTACTTCTCCACTAAACACCAGCCCCTAGAGGTATGTAATGTCCACTACTTCTCCACAAAACACCAGGCCCTAGAGGTATGTAATGTCCACTACCTCTCCACAAAACACCAGCCCCTAGAGGTATGTAATGTCCACTACTTCTCCACAAAACACCAGGCCCTAGAGGTATGTAAAGTCCACTACCTCTCCACAAAACACCAGGCCCTAGAGGTATGTAATGTCCACTACTTCTCCACAAAACAAAACACCAGACTGTTCAACCTAGTAGGTAAAAGGTGTATTGTGAAACATAGTTTCAACAACATACCTGTCTCAGCAGTCTGGGATACAGGGGCACAGGCAAGCCTCATCAATGATGAATGGCGATGCCAGTACCTTCCTCACACCATCATCCAAGAGATAGGTGAGATACTAGGACCAGGACAGCTCACATGTATGGCAGCCAATCAGACAATACCATTCATTAGTTGAATAGCTGTAGAGTTCAAGCTGAACAGTTCAGGTGTTTCCAGACCCAGTCTCCAAATAACAGCGCTTGTTATCAAGGGGTCAGTGTGATAGAGGAGGTAATCAAGGGGTCAGTGTGATAGAGGAGGTAATCAAGGGGTCAGTGTGATAGAGGAGGTAATCAAGGGGTCAACAACAACCGGGAATGACATGAACTTGCTATTTAAAGCAACAGTTTTTTGTGACAAAACTATCGTTAGAGTTGAAAATGAGATGGAAACATTTAACTTGAACTACATGAAAATGTAAGCATAACAGTGCTTGTTGTGTGCACTACGTCATCACGCAGCGACTTTTATATTTGTTGGAAACACCACTGGTGGGAAAACGGCCATATTTTATTTATGCAGATGTTTTGTATATTCACATGAAGATCTGTCGCCAGTTGGATGGAAACCTAGCTACTGACTGTCAGAACAAGAGAGAACCCACTGATGCACTACCACATTCCGAACTTGCACCTTGTGGATTCTACTATTCGAACTCGCAACAGTAAGTTGAGACCCCGACTGAACACTTATGGTGCTTATTTACATTTGAGTCATTTAGGAAACGCTCTTATCCCGAGCTGCCTGGGAGCCAGCCCTGCCAGGGTGATCACCTTCCAAATAAAAGACCCCCATTGAAACTGATGAAAATAGTGAACTCATGCTACAATTGGACTAGATGATGCTAAACCAGGTTGGAATTTTATTTCAGTTGAACATAAAATTATTAGCTAATTTTACAAAAAAAAAGTGGATGTATTAGACTTCAGAATTGCGTTAGCGGTATACTGCACTGTGCATGCGTACCTATGGATTGTTGATCCATGAAACCCGATATCAGCCTACTTCAGGGACACCAACAGATTACAACTCTGAAGAGTTTCCACAAATATTAGCTTTGTAGCTATTTTTGCTGGACATCGACTGTCCCAAATCAGCCATTTTAGCGCATTTAACATTCATATTGCACTGTAGCCTTCCCTATGGAGTGCGCACCCATGACCTGGGCTATCAGCCTACTCAGTGACACCCACAGAACACAACTCGGACTATTAGCGTCATAGTTCTTATTGTGGGACTACTGTACATGCGCATATTGAGAAAAAAAATAATCACAAAATCCTTCTTTAATATATGTTATCTTGTATCTTTCATACCATTTTGTTTGGATGCAATGGTGATGTGTTGCTCAAATATGAATATTATTTGACAAACCCATCCCCATTACTTCCAAGCTAAATGATGTGAAGTGGTTTGACCGTTTTAGCAGTTCATCACGGTTCCCAGGTGTGTAGTGGAGGTATACATGTTATACCCCTGAAAAAGGGGAGAAATAATCACGAGAGTGATACGATGTTGTTTACTCAATTCAACTTTTAGTGCAATATTTTACAAAAGTAACATTTACAAAAAAACAGAAAAACCATTATACAAATAACACAGCAAAATCTTATTAACAACGAACATGTTCATTCACAATCGAAATAAAATGGCAGCTACTCTCAGTACGATGCTATTCTTCACTTCAACCGAGCAGGGCTCATATTACTCTCTTCAAACTTAATTCTAACTTCCTCAAGATGTTACTAAGACACACCTTAAACACTCTTGACATGTTAGCGAGTTATTACATTTAAGTTACTCTTTTTTTAATCATCAATAACGTACCTGAAAAAGAGGAGAAATAATCACGAGAGTAATACGGTGTTGTTTTCTCAATGCAACTTTTAGTGCAATGAGAAAAGACCGCGATTTCCCCGGGAATATGGGTGGAGACCAGAGCAATCGATCTCAGGCTCATTGTTTAAGAGCATTTAGTAGATCACAGATTAACACTTTTTAGGCACCACAAAATAAAGTAATCAATATAACGTTTACACATTACTCTCACAATTCGTACCCTTTGTATACGCTTGACGGATTTGAACTTTAACACAATTATATGAATGTTATCAATCTATCAACTAATACTGAATGCATGATCTTTTTAACCTTAGATGTTTTAAGATCCTCACATACTATGAACTTACTAATACTGTTTAATGTATAACAGGCTATGAATATTTCCTTTAACCTGTCACATACACAGGTATATGCTGTACACTCACTTAGTGGGCATTGCATATACTTAATTCTTAAATGCATATACTTAAATCTTAATTCTTAAATCCCCACTGATACGTATCTGAGTAGTGTAGTGGACGTTTACCCTGTATCGAGTAATAGGGATTACGGAACAGATCGGAATGTTTATCTTAAAATGTTACTGAACTGTTATTTCTTCGCATTTTAGGCGCGGCAGTAGACCTACGAAATGCAATTAGCAGGAAAAACACGCACAAAAAACAGGCGGTTTCATAAACAGATGGAGATACCCATTATGAAGAGAGGGGATTTAAAGATGCAACAACTATCACGGTTTGACGATATGATTAGCATCATGCCTTTAGGTGCTAGACAATGAAATAAAGTTGAAAGAAAACCCAATAGAACAGGAGAATGCATATGAGTAAGTCTTTATACAAATGTATTGCCTCAGCGTTTCTATGGTGGGATTTTAGCTATAGGCTAGTTTGAAGCAATGTAAGATTTGCCTCATAATATGACGTAAAACACAATGTCAAACAATTAAGGAACAGGATAGATATAGCGACGCTTATGATTGGCCTAGCCGTCTTATGTTAGATGGAAAGGCCCGCCCAAAAACATTCTATATTGAATGTTAACTAGCCTATGACTACCTGTCAGAATGATATCATGATTATTTGCGTCAATCCAGTGGCCATTCCTTTTGCAAATTCCCTCATATACTACAGAAACACTTATAATCAGACAATAGGGCAAGGTGTCTGCACACTTGAAACAATGAGTAACTACTCTCAAAAATGTAAATGTTAGATTATTCCCAGACCTCAAAAGTCGTCTCCTGATGTGGGTTAAGCATTGTTATGGATTTAGAACCTACAATTTTGTAATTTTCGTTGAGAAAAAATGTGACCTGAAAAAGAAAAATGGGGAAAGTTTGAAACCTGTGAATTTCTAACTCCATTTATTGGTTTCAATAGTAGGCCGACTGCACAGTACAGTTTGGGTTGGCCTGACTATGAAAGACCAATATGGGATTTATCATTTAAAATATTAAGTCGAGCCGGTTGCAAAAATGTCGGGCAAAATTAAAGTACACCCCACTTCTCCAGGCACCACTGACGAAACAAAGCAACTTTTTACTCAAGCTGTTTTTATTAAGGTTCGATAGTTCCATCTTTTGGTTGAACGGAGCTACTACACCTAATGCAATCTCTTCAGTTAGGTTAGGTAGTGATAATACAAACAGGTATCCTGAACGATGCCCACATTTAGCACTAACCAGCATGAACAGTACGGTAATATTCCGTTTTTACATCATGGTGTCTCAGAACGCTGACATTGAATCACAAATGAACACAAACATAATGACACAGAAAAAGATTACACAAAGCTGAATGTGACATTTAAACCTATTAAAAATGTAAACCTGACTAATTTAAAGGGTTTGGAAGTTTAGCTGTATCTGTGAGCTGTTGGCTAGAGCGCATGTGCCAATTTAACGCAACAGTTTTATAACAAAACCATCAGTAGAGTTGAAAGTGTGATGGAAACACACTGAACTTTACGTTTTTATTTGGGTACAATTAAACATGAGAAGAAAATTACATTTGGTTTTAGCTCAAATAAATCAAATGGGTTTGTTTTTAATAAGAAAAATACCAGATGTTTATCAGTTTCTTCAGATCTACAATGGGGGTCTAGTTGAAGTTAGTTTCTGGACCAGACCAACACTAGAGAAATTACATACATTTTCACAAATAAAACATTCCCAATAGAGGAGTGGCTGTCAGTGTTGTAGTACTTGAGTCCAGTACTCAGACTTCACTCGTAATCGATTTACATGACTTGTGACTAGACTCGATCAGTGGTGTCTTAAGTTGTCAGAAATCTTGCTCTTTTGCATAATTCAACATACTAGAATACAGATGGCAAATATTACATCTATTTAGCCTTACAAATGTGCAACACTAGCTAGGTTTTCATCCAATTGGCGACAGATTTTCATCAAATATTCTAACATCAGCATACAGGTAATATGCACATTTTCCCACCAGTTGTGTGTTTCCACCAAATGGACTCGTTGCAGATATAAATTCAGTGCAAACAAAATCAAATTTTTTGCTTATGTTTTAATGTAGCCAAATAAAAACTGGTTACTGGCCCAACACTGGTTACTGGCCCAACACTGGTTACTGGCCCAACGCTCTAACCACTAGGCTACCTGCCGCCCCATATGATGATTGCTGATGTGATGATTACAATATCAATATTAACACATAAGAGCATTTCCACCAACATTTCTCACATAATACATTTTACAGACACAAAAAGATCCCCACCTTGTCAAGCATATTTTGTTTGGTCGACATTTGAAAAGCTTACAGCCAAGTTTACTCACATACAAAGGTTAGATGGAAACCTGGTTAATGTAAATATTAATTAGATGTAGATGCCCAGCTTGGTAACACAATTATAAGGCCATGGTCTGGCACTGCACTGTGCTTTGCCTTCTGATGTTCCTTCAGGCTTTGTTTCCATTTAAAACAATTCCCACACTGATCACAGCTGTACGGTTTCTCTCCTGAGTGTCTTCTCTGGTGTTGCTTTAGATTTCCTTTCTCATTGAAGCTCTTCCCACATTGGGAGCAGTGGAAAGGCTTCTCCTCTTTGTGTACTTTCTGATGTTTCTTAGGTCTATTACCCAACTGAAGCTTTTTCCACATTGGGAGCAGTGGCAAGGCTTCTCTCCTGAGTGTTTTCTCTGGTGTTGCTTTAGATTTCCTTTCTCATTAAAGCTTTTCCCACATTGGGAGCAGTGGAAAGGCTTCTCCCCTGTGTGTGTTCTCTGATGTTTCTTTAGGTCAGCTTTCTTACTGAAGCTCTTCCCACAGTGGGAACAGTGTTGTGACTTTATTCCTGTGTGGTGTGACTTTAATCCTGTGTGAGTTAGCTGGTGTCTCTTCAGATATGATGACACACTGAAACACTTCCCACACTCTGAGCAGTGGTAAGTCTTCTCTCCACTGTGTATTCTCTGATGACGCTTAAGGATTCCTTCCAATTTAAAACTCTTCCCACAATGATCACAGCTGTATGGTTTCTCTTCTGTGTGCATTACCTGGTGCTTCTTCAGATATGATGACAGACTGAAACCCTTCCCACACTGAGAGCAGTGAAAAGGCTTCTCACTTGTGTGAGTTAGCTGGTGTGGTTTTAAATGTGATAACTGATTGAAACTTTTCCCGCACTCAGAGCAGTGGTAAGTCTTCTCTCCTGTGTGTATTCTCTGGTGTTTATTTCGATTTCCTATATCACTGAAGCTCTTCCCACACTGAGAACAGTGAAAAGGCTTCTCTCCTGTGTGTATTCTCTTGTGAGCCTTTAAGGTGTCTACACGACAGAACCTCTTCCCACACTGAAAGCAGTGGTACGACTTATTTCCCTTGTGATTAAGCTGGTGAGTCTTCAAGCTGCTTGGGGTCTGAAAACTCTTCTCACAATGAGCGCACGGGTACATTTTCTTTATTTTGAGAGTTTGTTGGTGTGATTTTAAGTGAATTGGACAGATAAAACTGCCTCTGCAATCTGAACAGGGTCTTGGCCTACAAGTGTGCCTTTTCAACTCCTCTGGTTCATAGAAACCAGTGAAGCAGTCCATGCTGTTGTGATGTTTCTGTCTTGAGTTCCTCTGCCTGCGTTTATGGTTTCCTGATGCTGTGGTACTGGGATCGCTGTCTGAGCCTGGATGGGAGCTCTCTCCTGTGAGAATATGATAAAATCAGTAAGGGAACATTGAACGGGGCTTTAAGAGTATTTTGATACAAGCAGAAGCACTACAATAGTTCTGGAATCCCCTGTGGCCGCCAAGGCAACAACCTCTCTCCGTACTCCACACCTGAACTTACCTGGGTCAGGGATACTATGCACTTCTTCCTCCTCCTCCTCCTCTAGATCTGGAGCAGACACTTCCCTGTTCTCATCTTCTTCTTTGACCGCTCTCTCCCCCTGCTCTTCTTTGGCTGCTCTCTCCTGCTCTTCTTTGACTGTTTGCTCCCCCTGCTCTTCTTCTTTGACTGTTTGCTCCCCCTGCTCTTCTTCTTTGACTGTTTGCTCCCCCTGCTCTTCTTCTTTGACTGTTTGCTCCCCCTGCTCTTCTTCTTTGACTGTTTGCTCCCCTGCTCTTCTTCTTTGACTGCTCTTCTTTTGACTGTTTGCCCCCTGCTCTTCTTCTTTGACTGTTTTTGCTTTGACTGTTTGCCCCTGCTCTTCTTCTTTGACTGTTTGCTCCCCCTGCTCTTCTTCTTTGACTGTTTGCTCCCCCTGCTCTTCTTCTTTGACTGTTTGCTCCCCCTGCTCTTCTTCTTTGACTGTTTGCTCCCCCTGCTCTTCTTCTTTGACTGTTTGCTCCCCCTGCTCTTCTTCTTTGACTGTTCTCTCATGCTCTTCTTTGACTGCCATCTCTACTTCCTTTTTGACTTCTCTCTCCACCTCCTCTTTGACTGCTCTCTGATCAACCTCTTTTACTTCTCTCTCCTCCTCGATTCCTCTCTCCTCCCATTCCTCTTTGACAATCACATTAAGTTCCAGTGTTTGACTGCAGTCCTCCAGCTTCACTGAGACCATCTCTGGACCCTGCTGTGAGCTTATCTGGGCTGGAACACCACAGCCAGAACCTGGGGACTCTGTGGACATGGAAGGCTAGAGATGGATCCAAAAGAGGAAGCACATGTGAAAGGTGAGTTTCACAAAATACTGGAACAGATTAGCAAATAAAGGAATAGACCATGCTAAATATTCCATGCACTAGGAATTCCTGCTAATAAAATGGAACTAGCTAGCTCACGTTGCTATGGCGATGCTGACGTTAGCTGTCGTTGCCAATGTGGAGTTATTATTTGGGTTATCTTTAGCTTACAGACCAGCCCTTAATCACGAATCTCTGTTCCAGTACATTACACAGAAGAGTCAATGGACGAAGGTATCTTCTGTAGGAGGGAGATTAAGAGCCCCGACGCTCGGTCTGAAAATTAACACACATCGCTTGCGGTATGGTTTTGGAAGTATACAGACCTTATCTTTCATATCGGGGAGAAATAATAATAATTAAAGGTTTTATTTTGATTTTTCAGGGAGTGATGCAACACCCCTACTTCCCACGGCTATGCCTGTATAAGGTCCTTGGACCTTAAGGAGTACTGTGGTCAAGTGAGCTGACACTTGCAAAACACAGTAAAGCCATCGCACTTCAGTGTCCTCCTGAATTGTTGTGCGTGAATACTCAACACTTTACGGTATCGCGTGTTTTCTGGTAGGGAAAGGGTATACGGAGAGCAGATGCACAACAAGCATTCAACCGAAATGTGTCTTCCGTATTTAACCCAACCCCTCTGAATCAGGGAAGTTTTCAAATACATTGTCCTAGAGAGATTTACACTGTTATCAAAACGTCACGCCTGTGTAAGCCTACACGAATTAGCCCTTAGTTTCTAAAAAAAAAATCCCCAATGGGAAAAAAAATGTATGATGGACAAACGACTGGAACCACTGCTGCAGAAGGCAATATTTTCAAATATTTTAACTCTTGCGGTAAATTGCGTCTACGGTGGCGGCATTTACCGTCGTGCTCTCATGGAAAACAATGGCATCCGGTGGCCGTGAGTTGTACCATTTGTATTGTGGAATATTGAATAGGTGTGCTTCAAACTGTCTGCTTGGAATGATTTGCTGCTATAGTCTTATCAGTGCATCCTATTCAGTTTCCCTGCTAGAAAACAAGACATACCGTAAAGTGTTGTGTATTCACGCACCGTATTCAGGAGGAGAATGAAGCGACGATGGGTGGACTGCGTTTTGCGACTGTCGGCTCACTTGACTGCTAGATAAATGACGAGCAATATAGTTTAAAGTAAAACGAGTTCTAAAACTTACATTTGATTTGTAATCACTAAATTACTCATGATTATTTGAAAGCAACCTATCTATCGGTCTAGTTAGTCATGCTAAATTACTGGCCAGTGATCCGAGTAGCCAATGGATTTATGTCATCTTAAAAATGAACGATTCACACTTCATTTTTTTTACATTGTCTTAATAACAAATATGGTGATTCACAACACAGCGTATTGACGATAAGCAAACTTGCTTGATATGGCAGCTAGTTAGATATATAGCTAGTTTCTAATGGCTCGTTAGCAAGCTAGCTAGATCATTGAATAGGCTAATTGTTGACACGTTGATCGGAGGCACGTGGACAAAAAAAATCCGTCGACTAAATTATTCTTTCTGTATTTGGAAACGTTCTATAATATGTTAGAAAGCTTGATTTTTTTTTTTTACCTTGACACTTGATTTTGAAAGTTAATAACAGGTCTTGTTGTTGTAGCCCTATTTCACCAGAACGAGATATGCGCTGACAACGCGAGAATACAAGATCTGCATTCTCAAGACAGTCACGGCTGCGCTAGACGCTCACATTGCGCAACTCCATTACATATTTACTGTTTGTCTATTGTTGTGACTTAGATGAAGATCCAATTTTATGATCATTTTATGCAGAAATCCAGGTCATTCCAAAGGGTTCACATACTTTTGTCTTGCCACTGTACATACGCTATCTTGTGTATAATGTGTCTATACATTCATAGTTTACGTTCGATATTAGAGAAGTTACATTTCAACTTCTGTAGGTCCTTCTACTACAGAAACAAACTAAAGGAGGCTGGTGGGAGGAGCTATAGGAGAACGGGGCATCGTAATGGCTGGAATGGGATAAACAGAACAGTATCAAACATATGGAAGCTACATGTTTGACTCGGTTCCATTTAATACATTTCCGTCATTATAATTGGTCCAAAGGGGGAGGGGCATCCATTTAAGTTGTATGCTTTATTTCAGCAATAAGGCACGAGGGGGTGTGGTATATGACCAATATACGACGGCTAGTGCCTGGACACATCCCATAGTTGTGGTATATTGGCCATATATCACAAACCCCAACAGTGTTCTGACGAGGGAGCACATTTTCTATCCCAGGGAAATCGCGCCTCATTAGCTCATTGTTATGGGATGTATCTAAATAAATGTAACTGGAAAACACCTTGAACAAATGCGGCTACTTTGCTGTTATTCTGGCTGCCCTTTTAGACGTGACTAAATGTCTTAACAACCGTGCCAATATATCCTCCAAACACGGGCTTCTCTGGCATCGTCACTTCACTAACCTGCAGTTGTTGTCTCTTTTCAGAAGCGAAAGAACGTATTCCTGCATAAATTCACAAATTGTATTTTCTTTTTTACCTTGTAAAGAGTTTGCGTGGGCAAATCTAAGATAGATATTAAAATTAAACTAAAATAAATCACTAAATCAGATGTAACTTTTGCCAACGATGAGATTATTATTAGCCTATGGTACACTTAAAGGCATCTCAAATTATATCTGGGCTCAGCTTTTCCCTGTCCTCTGTCTACATTCGGGTCCAGAAGATGCGCTCTGTTCATTCTCCAAATGATCATTGTATTGAAGTAATTAAACATGTTACCACAGAATGAGCCGATATCACTATATCAGATTCAGTGTTTAATAGTCACATGTACAGGGTTGCAGGTGTGATTGCAGGGTACAGTGAAAATCTTAGGCTTCGAGCTCCAACATACAGGACTAAGTGAAATAAAATCATGAAAATGGTCATAAAAAAAAACAATATATATCAGGGGTGGAATGTCCATAGGGGGAGTAGCAGGGGGAGCTGGTAGTTGACTAGTGGTGGCTATTCAGCAGCTTGATGGTCTGAGGGTAGAAACTAGTGGCCAGTCTGATGCTCCTGTACTGCCCGCGTCTGTGAGTGATTGAAGCGGGGAGAACAGGACATGGCTTGGGTGGCTGGGCTCCCTGAGGATCTTCTTGGCCTGGTGTTATAGGTGTCCTGTAGAGCAGGCCGTGGGCACCCAGAGGTGCATTCGGCTCCACGTATCCCCCTCTGAATAGCCTTGCGGTCCGCGGCAGTTGAGTGGCCTTACCAGGCCGTGATGATATACAGGAGGGGACTGAGGACACAGTCATGGGTATACAGGAGGGGACTGAGGACACAGTCATGGGTATACAGGAGGGGACTGAGGACACAGTCATGGGTATACAGGAGGGGACTGAGGACACACAGTCATGGGTATACAGGAGGGGACTGAGGACACACAGTCATGGGTATACAGGAGGGGACTGAGGACACACAGTCATGGGTATACAGGAGGGGACTGAGGACACACAGTCATGGGTATACAGGAGGGATTCCTTTTGTCCAGGTGGGTGAGGGCAGTGTACAGTGCAATGGCGATTGTGTCGTCCGTGGATCAGTCAGGGTGGTAGGCAAATTGGAGAGGGTCGAGTGTGTTGGGGAGGGAGGTGATATGGTCTTTGACTAGGCCTCTCAAAGCACTTCATGATGACAGAAGGGAGTGCTACTGGTCGGTAGTCATTCAGTTTAGTTACTTTCACTTTCTTGGGCACAGTGGACATCTGGAAGCAGGTGGGTATAGAGGCACGAGCCAGGGAGAGATTGAACATGTCAGAGAATACCTTTTCAAAGAACACATACCTTTTTGAATCCAGTTTATTGTTGAGTGCATTCTGGGAAATAAAAATGTAGTCAATTCTTGAATAGCTTTTCTGACTTTGAGGGGGGAAAAAGGAGTCGTCTTCTGTAGTTGGGAATAATAATCTCCAGGTGTCCTGTAAATGATTTCTAAAGATACATTTTTCACACCTGGTCTTGCCTGGCCCACATGTCTACATGTTATAAATCAGGGGTTATCACCCTCTTGTCAGTGCATTTGGAAAGTATTCAGGCCCCTTCACTTTTTTTCCCACATTTTGTTACAATACAGCTGTATTCTAAAATGAATGAAATTGTAGTTCTCATCAATGTGTGTAGATTTGAGGATTTAAAAAAAATCACAATACCCCATAAAAAAACAGAAATATCACATTTACATAAATATTCAGACCCTTCACTCAGTACTTTGTTGAAGCACCTTTGGCAGTGATTACAGCCTTGAGTCTTCTTGGGTATGACGCTACAAGCTTGGTACACCTGTATTTGGGGAGTTTCTCCCATTCTTCTCTGCAGATCCTTTCAAGCTCTGTCAGATTTGATGGGGAACGTCGCTGCACATCTATTTTCAGGTCTCTCCAGGGATGTTTGATAGGGTTCAAATACGGGCTCTGGCTGGGCCACTCAAGGACATTCAGAGAGTCCCGAAGCCACTCCTGATTTTTCCTGTTGGAAAGTAAACCTTCACCCCAGTCTGAGGTCCTAAGTGCTCTGGAGCAGATTTTCACCAAGGATCTCTCTGTACTTTGCATCGTTCATCTTTCCCTCGATCCTAACTAGTCTCCCAGTCCCTGCCGCTGAAAAACATCCCCACAGCATGATGCTGCCACCACCATGCTTCACTGTGGGGATGGTGCCAGGTTTCCTCCAGACGTGACGCTTGGCATTCAGGCCAAGGATTTAAATCTTGTTTTCATCAGACCAGAGAATCTTGTTTCTCATGGTCAGAGTCCTTTAGGCAAACTCCAAGCGGGCTGTCATGTGCCTTTTACTGAGGAGTGGCTTCCGTCTGGTCATTCTACCATAAAGGCCTGATCGGTGGAGACCTGCAGAGATCGTTGTCCTTCTGGAAGGTTCTCCCATCTCCACAGAGGAACTCTAGAGCTCTGTCAGAGTGACCATCGGGTTCTTGTTCACCTCCCTGACCAAGGCCCTTCTCCCCTGATTGCTCAGTTTGGCCAGGCGGCCAGCTCTAGGAAGAGGCTTGGTGGTTCCAAACTTCTTCCATTTAAGAATGATGGAGGCCACTGTGTTCTTGGGGACCTTCAATGCTGTAGAAATGTTTTGGTGCCCTTCCCCAGATCGGTGCCTCGGCACAATCCTGTCTCGGAGCTCTATGGACAATTCCTTCGACCTCATGGCTTGGTTTTTGCTCTGACATTCACTGTCAACTGTGGGACCTTATATAGACAGGTGTGCATTTCCAAATCATGTCCAAACTATTGAATTTACTACAAGTGAACTCCTCCAATCAAGTTGTAGAAACATCTCAAGAATGATCAATGGAAACAGGATGCACCTGAGCTCAATTGAGTCTCATAGCAAAGGGTTTGAATACTTATGTAAATAAGGTATCTGTTTTCTATTTTTAATACAGTTGCAAAAATGTTTAAAAAAAACTGTTTTTCGCTTTGTCATTATGGAGTATTGTGTGTAGATTTGAGTATTTTATTTGATCCGTTTTAGAATAAGGCTGTAACGTAACAAAATGTGGACAAAGTCAAGCGGTGAGAATACTTTCTGAATGCACTGTACAGTGATATGATAAGGTCAATGTCAGACAGACCGTTCCCATTCAGACTCATGCCAGTGTAACGGATGTGAAACGGCTAGCTTAGTTAGCGGTGCGCGCTAAATAGCGTTTCAATCGGTGACGTCACTTGCTCTGAGACCTTGAAGTAGTAGTTCCCCTTGCTTTGCAAGGGCCGCGGCTTTTGTGGAGCGATGGGTAACAATGCTTCGTGGGTGACTGTTGTTGATGTGTGCAGAGGGTCCCTGGTTCGCGCCCGGGTATGGGCGAGAGGACGGTCTAAAGTTATACTGTTACACCAAAGCAGCCCCACACAATGATAAACCAACCTATCACACCACCTGGAAGGTGGAGAACCTGAGGAACAATACCATAGAAATAGAATCCATAGAAAGGGCTTGGAACCATAGAATTAGGAATTGGAACACTAGAATATAATTCACCTTCTTATGATGGTATAAAAGGTCAACCATGGTTTGCCAGTGCTGTGATAAGATATTGTGTAAAACAATGAATTTTAGCTAGCCAGACAGTTTTAGAGGAATAATTCCATAAATGTTTCTAAATAACTACCAATATGCCGACATTCCATTCAAACAATGCAGTCAATCCACAGCCAGACACTGACTGAAATCTGTTGATGATGGGACTTAGACAAGTTGTAAATGAAACGAGTACTGATATTGTATCATAGAATTGCACTCACGGCTTTCCTAGAAAACACAAATTGAGACATTTATGGTCTGTTTACATTTATTTTAGAGGTTATAATAATTTTTTAATCAAATCCATATGAACCGTTTTTATAATTCTATGAACATTTTAATTCATTCAATTCTATTACACAATTTCTGATCTCACATGCCTTAATTGTATGTTCCTGTATAAGTAAAAGCAGGAAATGCATCACATATGCCTCTACTGCCATTCATACCAATCATTTTTTTATTTTATTTGACTATGCAAGTCAGTTAAGAACTATTTATTATTTACAATGACGGCCAAACCTTAACCCGGACGACGCTGGGCCAATTGTGCGCCGCCCTATGGGACTCCCAATCACGGCCGGTTGTGACACAGCCTGGAATCAAATCAAGGTCTGTAGTGACGCCTCTAGCATTGAGATGCATTGTCTCAGACCGCTGCACCACTCGGGAGCACTAATCAGACTGGGTTGGTTTCTCCCTGACCAGAAAGGTTGCCATTTTCGGGCCATTCCGGAATTTTGTAGGGTTTACGACTTAGCCCCTCAATTCATTTAATAGGATCTCTATGCTTGGAACCACTATTAGTTAGTTTAATTAAACATTTATATAAAAAAAAATCTGTGGATGTATTAAACTTCAAAGGGGACATACAGCACTGTACAGCCTTAACTATGGAGTGTGGATCAATGAAACGGGTTATCAGCCAACTCAGTCACACCCACATTACAATTCTAAAGAGTGTACACAAATATTAGCGTCATAGCTCTTATTGCGGGACTTTGACTGTGGGAATTCACCTCACTATTCAGCCTACAATGTGTATTGAACGTTTGTATGGCACTGTACAGCCTTCCCTATGGAGTGCGCACCCATGAAATGGGGTATCAGCCGACTCCGTGACCCCCCACAGAACAACTCTGTAGACTGTACATGGCTCTTAGTGCGGGACTACATACACACATTGTAGCAAATTCACATCAATAGGATTCATAAAGAAGGATTTTCTTACCTCTTCATACCATTTTGTTTAGGAAGTAATGGTGATGTGTTGCTCTAACATGTGACGTGGTTTGACCGTTTTAGCAGTTCATCACGGTTCCACTGGATGGAAGAAAGCAACTTTTTACTCTGTTTTTATTAAGGGTCGATAGTTTCATCTTGTGGTTGAACGGAGCTACTACACCCACCGTATTCATCAACTTCACTGACCTCTCTTCAATCAGGTCAGTTGGGTGGTGGCAATACAACCAGGCATCCTGAACGCTGCCCAAACTTAGCACTAACAAGCAAGAAAAGTAAGGTAATATAATCAATTTGCACAAATAAAACGTTCCCAAAAGGAGAGTAGCTGTCAGTGTTGTAGTACTCGAGACCAGGACTCACGATTTTCATGACTCGACTCTGACATGGACTCGGACTCCACCTGTTGTGACTTAGTTGTCAGAAGTCTCTCTCTTTTGCATAATTCAACATATCTATTTAGCCTAACAAATGTGCAACACGAGCCTGGTTTTCATCCAATTGAAGACAGATTTTCATGTGAATATTCTAAAATCCACATCAATAAACTGTTTCCCACCAGTGATGTTTCCACCAAACAGACAGATAGAAAACAGTGCATGATGACAGAGAGCACATAAAAGCTCCTTTTCCATTTAACTTTTGATGTAACAAATAAAAATTGAACTTTTTGACTTACTCGCCTAAAAAGGTTCGATGGAAATCTGGTTAGTGTCAATATTAATTAGATATGTAGATGCCCAGCTTGGCAACACAATTATAAGGCCATGGTCTGGCACTGCACTGTGCTTTGCCTTCTGATGTTCCTTCAGGCTTTGTTTCCATTTAAAACAATTCCCACACTGATCACAGCTGTACGGTTTCTCTCCTGAGTGTCTTCTCTGGTGTTGCTTTAGATTTCCTTTCTCATTGAAGCTCTTCCCACATTGGGAGCAGTGGAAAGGCTTCTCCTCTCTGTGTACTCTCTGATGTTTCTTTAGGTCTCTTACCCAACTGAAGCTCTTCCCACATTGGGAGCAGTGGTGTGGCTTCTCTCCACTGTGTATTCTCTGATGACTCTGAAGGCTTCCTTCCAATTTAAAACTATTTCCACAGTCAGAGCAGTGGTGAGGCTTCTTTCCTGTGTGCGTTAGCTGGTGCCCCTTCAGAAGTGATGACTGACTGAAATCCTTCCCACACTGGGAGCAGTTGAAAGGCTTTTCTCCTGTGTGAGTTAGCTGGTGTCTCTTTAGGACTCCTGTTTGACTGAAACTCTTCCCACACTGATCACAGCTGTATGGCTTCTCCCCTTTGTGTATTTTCTGATGTTCCTTTAGATTTCCTCCCTTGCTGAAGCTCTTTCCACACTCAGAGCAGTGGAAAGTCTTATCTCTTGTGTGTATTCTTTGGTGTTTATTTAGACTTTCTTCATCACCGAAGCTCTTCCCACAATGGGAGCAGTGAAAAGGCTTCGCCCATGTGTGTATTTTCTGGTGTCGCTTCAAATTGAATGACGAACCAAATGTCTTCCCACACTGGGAGCAGTGGAAAGGCTTCTCCCTTGTGTGTATTCTCTGGTGATACTTTAAGGCGTCTACACGACAGAACCTCTTACTACACTGGGAGCAGTGGTACGACTTCTTTCCTGTGTGAGTAAGCTGGTGCATCTTCAAGCTGCTTGGTGTCTGAAATCTCTTCCCACATTGACCACACGGGTACATCTTCTTTATTTTGAGAGTCTGTTGGTGTGGTAGGAGGTGAGTTGGACAAATAAAGCTGCCACTGCAATCTGTGTAGGGTCTTGGCCTACAAGTGTGCCTTCTCAACTCCTCTGGATCATAGAAACTAGTGAAGCAGTCCATGCAGTGGTGATGTTTCTGTCTTGAGTTCCTCTGTCTGTGTTTATGGTTTCCTGATGCTGTGGAACTGGGCTCACTGTCTGAACCTGGGTTGTAGCTCTCTCCTGTGGGAATATGGACAGATATATGGGGTTAGAATCAGAAAGGAAACATTGAAAGGGGCTTTAAAATACTTTTGATGCAAGCAGAAGCCCTACAATGGTTTGGGAATCTCCTGAAGCCACCAAGTCACCAACTTCTCTCCACACCTGAACTTACCTGGGTCACTGATACTATCTACTGCTGCCTCCTCTTCCCTTCGATCTGGAGCAGACACTTCATTGTTCTCCTCCTCTTCCCTTAGATCTGGAGCAGACACTTCATTGTTCTCCTCCTCTTCCCTTAGATCTGGAGCAGACACTTCATTGTTCTCCTCCTCTTCCCTTCGATCTGGAGCAGACACTTCATTGTTCTCCTCCTCTTCCCTTCGATCTGGAGCAGACACTTCATTGTTCTCCTCCTCTTCCCTTAGATCTGGAGCAGACACTTCATTGTTCTCCTCCTCTTCCCTTCGATCTGGAGCAGACACTTCATTGTTCTCCTCCTCTTCCCTTCGATCTGGAGCAGACACTTCATTGTTCTCCTCCTCTTCCCTTAGATCTGGAGCAGACACTTCATTGTTCTCCTCCTCTTCCCTTCGATCTGGAGCAGACACTTCACTGTTCTCCTCTTCTTCTTCTTTGACTGTTCTCTCCCCATGCTCTTCTTTGACTGCCATATCTACTTCCTCTTTGACTGCTCTCTCCTCCACCTCCTCTTTGACTGCTCTCTGATCTACCTCTTTTACTTCTATCGCCTCCTTGATTCCTCTCTCCTCCCATTCCTCTTTGACAATCACATTGAGTTCCAGTGGTTGACTGCAGTCCTCCAGCTTCACTGAGACCATCTCTGGACCCTGCTGTGAGGTTCTCTGGGCTGGAACACCACAGTAAGAACCTGGGGACTCTGTGGACTCCTCCTCCTCTTTGACTGCTCTCTCCTCCTCCTCCTCCTCTTTGACTGCTGTCTCTCCTCCTCCTCCTCTTTGACTGCTGTCTCCTCCTCCTCCTCTTTGACTGCTGTCTCCTCCTCCTCCTCCTCTTTGACTGCTGTCTCCTCCGGGGACTCTGTGGACTCCTCCTCCTCTTTGACTGCTGTCTCCTCCTCCTCCTCCTCTTTGACTGCTGTCTCCTCCTCCTCCTCTTTGACTGCTGTCTCCTCCGGGGACTCTGTGGACTTCTGTTCAGACATGGACGGCTAGAGATGGATCCAAAAGAGGAAACACATTTAAGGTGAGTTTCACTAAATACTGGAGCAGCTTATCTAGTAAAAGGATAGCTAGACCATGCAAAATATTCCATGCACTAGGAATATCTGCTAATAAATTCAACGTGCTGGCTCACGTTGCTGTGGCGATGGGAACAATACGGTGTCAAGTCCGATTCAAAAGTCGAACGCTCACGAGATGGCTCGCGTGAGCAAACACTGAGTGGATGGGTGGGATTCGTGGTGAGGGTAGGCAACAACATCTCCTCCCCGCTGATCCTCAACACTGGGGCCCCACAAGGGTGCGTTCTGAGCCCTCTCCTGTACTCCCTGTTCACCCACGACTGCGTGGCCATGCACGCCTCCAACTCAATCATCAAGTTTGCGGACGACACAACAGTGGTAGGCTTGATTACCAACAACGACGAGACGGCCTACAGGGAGGAGGTGAGGGCCCTCGGAGTGTGGTGTCAGGAAAATAACCTCACACTCAACGTCAACAAAACTAAGGAGATGATTGTGGACTTCAGGAAACAGCAGAGGGAACACCCCCATCCACATCGATGGAACAGTAGTGGAGAGGGTAGCAAGTTTTAAGTTCCTCGGCATACACATCACAGACAAACTGAATTGGTCCACTCACACAGACAGCATCGTGGAAGAAGGCGCAGCAGCGCCTCTTCAACCTCAGGAGGCTGAAGAAATTCGGCTTGTCACCAAAAGCACTCACAAACTTCTACAGATGCACAATCGAGAGCATCCTGGCGGGCTGTATCACCGCCTGGTATGGCAACTGCACCGCCCTCAACCGTAAGGCTCTCCAGAGGGTAGTGAGGTCTGCACAACGCATCACCGGGGGCAAACTACCTGCCCTCCAGGACACCTACACCACCCGATGCTACAGGAAGGCCATAAAGATCATCAAGGACATCAACCACCCGAGCCACTGCCTGTTCACCCCGCTGCCATCCAGAAGGCGAGGTCAGTACAGGTGCATCAAAGCTGGAACCGAGAGACTGAAAAACAGCTTCTATCTCAAGGCCATCAGACTGTTAAACAGCCACCACTAACATTGAGTGGCTACTGCCAACACACTGTCAATGACACTGACTCTACTCCAGCCACTTTAATCATGGGAATTGATGGGAAATTATGTAAATATATCACTAGCCACTTTAAACAATGCTACCTTATATAATGTTACTTGCCCTACATTGTTCATCTCATATGCATACGTTGATACTGTACTCTATATCATCGACTGCATCCTTATGTAATACATGTATCACTAGCCACTTTAACTATGCCACTTGGCTTACATACTTATCTCATATGTATATACTGTACTCTATCATCTACTGTATCTTGCCTATGCTGCTCTGTACCATCACTCATTCATATATCCTTATGTACATATTCTTTATCCCCTTACACTGTGTATGACAGTAGTTTTTTTTGGAATTGTTAGTTAGATTACTTGCTCGTTATTACTGCATTGTCGGAACTAGAAGCACAAGCATTTCGCTACACTCGCATTAACATCTGCTAACCATGTGTATGTGACAAATAAAATTTGATTTGATTTGATTTGATTCAGAGATAGATGGGAGGGGTTTATGGTAGCTGAAGGATGGTATTAAAAACAAACAAAAGATAACTATTGTAAAATACATAGTGTCCATAGAATGTATATAGTATGTATAAGCTGGAAGTAGAAGCCCAAGTGTTGTTGTCCTTTAGTTTACTTCAATTAGGGGAGGGGTGGTAGGGTTGATAATGAAGGTAAATATATTTACAAATATACACTGTACCAGTCAGAAGTTTGGACACACCGACACATTCCAGGATTTGTCTTTATTTTTACTATTTTCTACATTGTAGAATAATAGTGAAGACATCAAAACTATGAAATAGCTTTACACACTCTTGGCATTCTCTCAAGCAGCTTCACCTGGAACAGTCGAAGGAATTCCCACATAGGCTGAGCACTTGTTGGCTGTTTTTCCCTTCACTCTGCGGTCCAACTCATCCCAAACCATCTCAATTGGGTTGAGGTCGGAGATTGTGTAGGCCAGGTCATTTGATGCAGCACTCATCACTTTCCTTCTTGGTCAAATAGCCCTTACACAGCCTGGAGGTGTGTTGGGTCATTGTCCTGTTGGAAAACAAATGAAAGTCCCACTAAGGGCAAACCAGATGGGTTTGCATATCGCCACAGACTGCTCTGGTAGCCATGCTGGCTAAATGTGGCTTCTAAATAAATCACTGACAGTGTCACCAGCAAAGCACCCCAAACCATCACACCTCCTCCTCCATGCTTCATGGTGGGAACCACACATGCAGAGATCATTGGTTAACCTACTCTGCGTCTCACAAAGACACAGCGGTTGGAACCAAAAATCTCAAATATGGACTCATCAGACAAAAGAACAGATTTCCACTGGTCTAATGTCCATTGCTCGTGTTTCTTGACCCAATCAAGTCTCTCCTTCTTATTGGTGTCCTTTTTTTGTAGTGGTTTCGTTGGAGCAATTCGACCATGAAGGCCTGATTCACGCGGTCTCCTCTGAACAGTTGATGTTAAGATGTGTCTGTTACTTGAACTCGGAAGCATTTATTTGGGCTGCAATTTCTGAGGCTGGTAACTCTAATGAACTTATCCTCTGCAGCAGAGGTAACTCTGGGTCTTCCTTTCCTGTGGTGGTCCTTGTGAGAGCCAGTTTCATCATAGCTCTTGATGGTTTTTGTGACGGCACTTGAAGAAAGTTGTTGACATTTTCCAGATCGACTGACCTTCATGTCTTAAAGTAACGATAGGCTGTCGTTTCTCTTTGCTAATTTGAGCTGTTCTTGCCATAATATGGACTTGGTCTTTTACCAAATACGGCTATGTTCTGTATACCACCACCCCTACCTTGTCACAACAGAACTGATTGGCTCAAATGCATTAAGGAAAAAAAAAATCCACAAATGAACTTTTGAACTCCCTTCATCAGGTGACTACCTCATGAAGCTGGTTGAGAGAATGCCAAGTGTGCAAAGCTGTCATCAACGCAAAGGGTGGCTACTTTTAAGAATCTCAAATATATTTTGATTTGTTTAACACTTGTTTGGTTTCTACATGATTCCATACGTGTTATTTCAGTTTTGATGTCTTCACTGTTATTCTACAATGTAGAAAATATTACAAATAAAGAAACTCCCTTGAATGAGGAGGTGTCCAAACATTTGACTGGTACTGTATATATTTTCCTTTATTATTTTCCCCTAACCCTACCACCCCTCCCCTAACCCTACCCCCCCTCCTCTAACACTACCACCCCTCCTCTAACCCTACCACCCATCCCCCTCCTCTAACCCTACCACCCCTCCCCCCTACCACCCCTCCCTAACCACCCCCTCCCCTAACTCTACCACCCCTCCCCTAACCCTACCACCCCTCCCCTAACCCTACCACCCCTCCCCTAACCCTACCTCCCCTAACTCTACCACCCCTCCTCTAACCCTAACCTACCCCCTCCCCTAACTCTACCACCCCTCCCCTAACCCTACCACCCCTCCCCTAACCCTACCACCCCTCCCCTACCACCCCTCCCCTAACCCTAACCCTACCACCCCTCCCCTAACTCTACCACCCCTCCCCTAACTCTAACCACCCCTCCCCTAACCCTACCACCCCTCTAACCCTAACCCTACCACCCCTCCCCTAACCCTACCACCCCCCTCTAACCCTAACCCTAACCCTACCACCCCTCCTCTAACCCTACCACCCCTCCCTAACCCTACCACCCCTCCCCTACCCTACCTAACCCTACCCCCTAACCCTACCACCCCACCCCCCCCTAACCCTACCACCCCTCCTAACCCTACCACCCCTCCCCCCTACCACCCCCCCTAACCCTACCACCCCTCCCCTAACCCTACCACCCCTCCCCTAACCCTACCACCCCTCCCCTAACCCTACCACCCCTCCCTAACCCTACCACCCCTCCCCTAACCCTACCACCCTCCCCTAACCCTACCACCCCTCCCTAACCCTACCACCCCTCCCTAACCCTACCACCCCTCCCCTAACTCTACCACCCCTCCCCTAACCCTACCACCCCTCCCCTAACCCTACCACCCCCCCCCTAACCCTACCACCCCTCCCTAACCCTACCACCCCTCCCTAACCCTACCACCCCTCCCCTAACCCCCTCCCCACCCCCTCCCTCTAACCCTACCACCCCTCCTCTAACCCTACCACCCCTCCCCTAACCCTACCACCCCTCCCCTAACCCTACCACCCCTCCCCTAACCCTACCACCCCCCTCCTACCACCCCTCCCCTAACCCTACCACCCCTCCTAACCCCTCTAACCCCTCCCCTACCACCCCTCCCTAACCCTACCACCCCTCCTCTAACCCTACCACCCCCCCCTAACCCTACCACCCCTCCCCTAACCCTACCACCCCTCCCCTAACCCTACCACCCCTCCCTAACCCTACCACCCCTCCCTAACCCTACCACCCCTCCCCTAACTCTACCACCCATACCCCCCTCCCTAACCCCATACCCCCCTCCCCTAACCCTACCACCCCTCCCCTAACCCTACCACCCCTCCCCCCTAACCCTAACCACCCCTCCCTAACCCTACCACCCCTCCCCCCTACCACCCCCCTAACCCTACCACCCCTCCCCTAACCCTACCACCCCTCCCCCCTAACCCTACCACCCCTCCCCTAACCCTACCACCCCTCCCCTAACCCTACCACCCCTCCCCTAACTCTACCACCCCTCCCCTAACTCTACCACCCATCCCCTAATACCCCCCTACCACCCCCCTAACCCCCATCCCCCCTACCACCCCTCTAACCCTACCACCCCTCCTCTAACCCTACCACCCCTCCTCTAACCCTACCACCCCTCCTCTAACCCTACCACCCCTCCTCTAACCCTACCACCCCTCCTCTAACCCTACCACCCCTCCCCTAACCCTACCACCCCTCCTCTAACCCTACCACTAACCCTACCACCCCCTCCCCCTAACCCTACCACCCCTCCCCTAACCCTACCACCCCTCCCCCCCTACCCCCTAACCCTACCACCCCTCCCCCCCTAACCCTAACCACCCCTCCCCTAACCCTACCACCCCTCCCCTAACCCTACCACCCCCCCTAACCCCTAACCCTACCCCCCCTCCCCTAACCCTACCACCCCCCCTAACCCTAACCCTAACCACCACCCTCCCCTAACCCTACCACCCCTCCCCTAACCCTACCACCCCTCCCCTAACCCTACCACCCCTCCCCTAACCCTACCACCCCTCCCCTAACCCTACCACCCCTCCCCTAACCCTACCACCCCCCCTCCCCAACCCTACCACCCCTCCCCTAACCCTACCACCCCTCCCCCCCTAACCCTACCACCCCTCCCCTAACCCTACCACCCCTCCCCTAACCCTACCACCCCTCCCCTAACCCTACCACCCCTCCCCTAACCCTACCACCCCCCCTAACCCTACCACCCCTCCCCTAACCTACCCCCTCCCCTAACTCTAACACCCCTCCCCCCCCCTACCCCCATACCACCCCTCCCCCCTAACCCCCATCCCCTCCTCTAACCCTACCACCCCTCCCCTCTAACCCTACCACCCCTCCTCTAACCCTACCACCCCTCCTCTAACCCTACCACCCCTCCCTCTAACCCTACCACCCCTCCTCTAACCCTACCACCCCTCCTCTCTAACCCTAACCCTAACCCTACCCCTCCCCTAACCCTACCACCCCTCCCCTAACCCTACCACCCCTCCCCTAACCCTACCACCCCTCCCTAACCCTACCACCCCTCCCCTAACCCTACCACCCCTCCCCTAACCCTACCACCGTTCCTCTAATTGGAGTAAACTAATGGACAACACCACTTAGTACATAGAAGCTGGAAGTAGAAGTATATGTACATTTCATGGACATAGTATATTTCACAAAAGTTGCCTTGTTTTTAGTCTCTCAGCTCCACTCAACCCCTCCCATCTCTGAACACCATCCAGCTTTGATTTTTAATTTGCCAACTGTGCTGTTTCACAAAAGTTCTGAACCTTTCTATTCTCAGATTCTACATAGTAAATTTTTAAAAAATACAACAATTTGCTAAAAGTATTATTGTTCAATTGACTGACTTTTTAAATCACCCAGCAGTGCTATTTGCAGAGGGTGACAACTCGTCTGGAGGTCCCCCATTTTTTTTTTTTTTGGGGGAATCTAAAGCACATTTCCTGCCTTTCTACACAATCTAATATGACCCATGACCTTTCTAGCCGTCTCTGTTTACAACAACAAACAGGAAGCAAAACTGCCCACAGTCATCAAGCTAGGTAAGAGACTATTAAAACATGTTTAAGTGATTGATAAGACTGAACCAGATCCATGATAATTAATGAGTCAATATTGTGTTGCATCTTTAACCAATATCCTAACACATGAACAACTCTTACAAATAAAGTACAAAGACACATTTTGATTGTCTTTAAGACATCCTCTATATCAGTGGTTCCCAAACTTTATATGGTCCCGTACCCCTTCAAACATTCAACCTCCAGCTGCTTACCCCTCTAGCACCAGGGTCAGTGCACTGTCAAATGTTGTTTTTTTGCCATCATTGTAAGCCTGCCACACACACACACACTATACAATACATTTATTAAACACAAGAATGAGTGGTAGTTTTTATCACAATCCGGCTCATGGGAAGTGACAAAGAGCTCTTATAGGACCAGGGCACAAATAATAATAGAAAATAATCAATAATTTTGCTCTTTATTTAACCATCTTACATATAAAATCTTATTTGTTCGTTGAAAATGGTGAATAACTCACCACAGGTTAATGAGACGGGTGTGCTTGAATGGATGCACACACACTACCATTCAAAAGTTTGGGGTCAATTAGAAATGTCCTTGTTTATTAAAGAAAAGCCTCATAAATCCTCAACTAGGAGCTTCATTAAATAGTACCCGCAAAACACCAGTCTCAACGTCAACAGTGAAGAGGCGACTCCGGGATGAGTTCCTCTGTGTTCTTTTGCCCATCTTAATCTTTTCTTTTTATTGGCCAGTCTGAGATATGGATTTTTCTTTGCAACGCGGCCTAGAAGGCCAGGATCCCAGAGTCGCCTCTCCACTATTGATGTTGAGACTGGTGTTTTGTGGGTACTATTTAATAAAGCTGCCAGTTGAGGACTTGTGAGGTCTCTGTTTCTCAAACTAGACACTAATATACTTGTCCTCTTGCTCAGTTGTGCACCGGGGCCTCCCACTCTTTCTATTCTGGTTAGAGACAGTTTGTGCTGTTCTGTGAAGAGAGTAGTACACAGCGTTGTACGAGATCTTCAGTTTCTTGGCAATTTCTTGCATGGAATATCCTTCATTTCTCAGAACAAGAATAGACTGATGAGTTTCAGAAGAAAGTTCTTTGTTTCTGGCCATTTTGAGCCTGTAAATCGAACCCACAAATGCTGATGCTCCAGATACTCAACTAGTCTAAAGAAGGCCCGTTTTATTGCTTCTTTAAATCAGAACAGTTTTCAGCTGTGCTAACATAATTGCAAAAGGGTTTTCTAATGATCAATTAGCCTTTTAAAATGATAAACTTGGATTAGCTAACACAACGTGCCATTGGAACACAGGAGTGATGGTTGCTGATAATGGGTCTCTGTAGACCAATGTAGATGTTCCATTAAAAATCAGCCGTTTCCAGCTACAATATTCATGTACAACATTAACAATGTCTACACTGTATTTCTGATCAATGTGATGTTATTTTAAATGGACAAAAAAAACATGCTTTTCTTTCAAAAACAAGGAAATTAACCCCAAACCTTTAAACGGTTGTAACTCCGCAATGTTGGGTTGTATTGGAGAGAGTTTATTACTAAAACGATTTTAGACAGACATCACCCAGATAGGACAGTCGTGTGAGAAACTCATCATCATGCAAGCGGTCAGACAAGTGAAAAACATCACCCAGATAGGACAGTCGTGTGAGAAACTCATCATCATGCAAGCGGTCAGACAAGTGAAAAACATCACCCAGATAGGACAGTCGTGTGAGAAACTCATCATCATGCAAGCGGTCAGACAAGTGAAAAACATCACCCAGATAGGACAGTCGTGTGAGAAACTCATCATCATGCAAGCGGTCAGACAAGTGAAAAACATCACCCAGATAGGCCAGTCGTGTGAGAAACTCCTCATCAAACAAGCGGTCAGACAAGTGAAAAACATCACCCAGA
Organism: Oncorhynchus tshawytscha; assembly: GCF_018296145.1. Classification (NCBI taxonomy): domain Eukaryota; kingdom Metazoa; phylum Chordata; class Actinopteri; order Salmoniformes; family Salmonidae; genus Oncorhynchus; species Oncorhynchus tshawytscha. The sequence goes on from NW_024609717.1 coordinate 99,365, forward strand.
TAGGCCAGTCGTGTGAGAAACTCCTCATCAAACAAGCGGTCAGACAAGTGGAAATGATAGTCATTAAATAAAACTTCAAGCTCGTCTCTCAATTTAAAAAAAAAAGTGTCAATACTTTGCCCCTCGATAACCAGCGCACCTCTGTATGTTGTAAAAGTGTTACATGGTCGCTGCCCATATCATTGCATAGTGTAGAAAATACGAGAGTTCAGGGGCTTTGCTTTAACAAAGTTAACCATTTTCACTGTATTGTCCAAAACGTCTTTCAAGACGGCAGGCATTCCCTTGGCAGCAAGAGCCTCTTGGTGGATGCTGCAGTGTCCCCAATTGGCGTCGGGAGCAACTGCTTGCACGCCTGTTACCACTCTACTATGTCTCCCTGGCATGCCTTTTGCACCATCAGTACGGACACCAACATGAGCTGCAGCTGCGTTTGGCTCCATACAGACCGTTAGTGGAATTACCACGAGAGAGTAACGGTTAATGTGATTGGATGATAATTATTTGACTAGGCTTCCTGCATTTGACATTGTGTTTGTTATTTCACTGAACACTATACGGTTACATTTTATTTTTGGCAGTGAAACGAGGCTACTCAGGTGAGGAAAAAACCTAATCCAAATGTGTCTCCCTGTTGGAAGATATAAAATGGACTATTTGGCGTACCCCAACAGCATTTTGTTATTTATTTTACCTTTATTTAACTTGGCAAGTCAGTTAAGAACAAATTCTTATTTACAATGACGGCCTACCGGGGAAAACAGTGGGTTAAACTGCCTTGTTCTGGGGCAGAACAACATTTTTACCTTGCCAGCTCGGGGATTCGATCTATCAACCTTTCGGCTACTAACCCATCGCTCTAACCACGAGGATACCTGCCTCTAACCACGAGGATACCTGCCTCTAACCACGAGGATACCTGCCTCTAACCACGAGGATACCTGCCTCTAACCACGAGGATACCTGCCTCTAACCACGAGGATACCTGCCTCTAACCACGAGGATACCTGCCTCTAACCACGAGGATACCTGCCTCTAACCACGAGGATACCTGCCTCTAACCACGAGGATACCTGCCTCTAACCACGAGGATACCTGCCTCTAACCACGAGGATACCTGCCTCTAACCACTGCTGCCCCAGGGCTACCTCAGTTTGGGAATACCTGCTCTACACCAACTCGAGCCGCCTACACGCCCGACCCCCACCAGTCTAGTCAATAACTAAAATCTCTCCCCAACACAACTCCATGTTTTTGTTTTATGTATCAAGGGAAAGGTTTGGAAAACAAAAGTTGAATGAAAACACACATACACCTAAACATTAACACACAGAAACAGTACAACCTCCATATAATTAATCCCATAGGCCTAATGGTACTGTAGAGCTCTTTTTACTTGCACACAATATAGCTGGGTCTCCCCCGTCCTGCCCCTAGGAGTCCACGGCCCTGCCCCTAGGGGTCCACCACCCTGCCCCTAGGGGTCCACCGCCCTGCCCCTAGGTGTCCACCGCCCTGGGGTCCACCGCCCTGCCCCTAGGGGTCCACGGCCCTGTAGTGCCCCAACCCAACACAACCCCACTCAGTTTTAGGATCCTCTACTAAACCCCCTCCTTAACTTAGGTACAATGCTCTCAGTTAAACCAGAGACTGTACAGAAAATGAAATCACCTTGGCTTTTGCTTCATGGTTAATTAGCTTCCTGGCAAGCTGACAAACTAGCTTGCCCCATCATTAGCCTGTTTAATAAGAGAAGACCAAATAATTACAACAATGATGTCAATGTTGAAATTGGAGACTAGCTAGCTGGTTTCTCTACTGAAAAACAATCGTACTTACCTCATTATCGTCACTTTTCACCTTCCCATTTCCTCTTTATTGTAAAAAAAAATCTGGTTGGAGAGCAGTCAAGCCGTAATTGGTCCAGAAACATTACCTTATTGTGTTCCAGTAAACTACTACAGGCTCTGTTGAAAATTATAGTAAGCAGTTGGAAGAGCAAACAGTTCAATTGAATTAAAACATTGTGTGAGGGCGAAAGGACGTCCATGTGGGGAGGTGGGTTATTTGTGAGAGTGCAGTAATTTCTGACTCTTCATGTCGTAAGTATTTCTTCAGATGAACACCTCTCTGCTCTGGAATGAATTTACTGCCTGCAGAAACGCAGTTGTTCTCGCTCGAAGACACACACTGGCAAAGATCTCAAGTTTAATTTGTGCTTGCAGGACCACGGTTATTCTCTGTTGACTCAAGTGTGAATGAAATGATGTTTCAACGCCTGTTCGACTTTTGAAACGGATTTGACGCCAAACAACTATAGTCATGTGGAGCTATTATTGGTTTGCTTACTGACGCATTTTACTGTCACCTTTCCCACTAGCAAGGGACGATATCTAGTTAGATATCTAGCTAAATTACGAGGAATATAGTTTACAGTAAACGAGATCTAAAAACGGACATTTGATTTTTAATCAGTAAAAGACTAATGATTTGATTATTACTGAAATGAAGTTAGCCTCCTTGGCTGCCTAACAAACGGCCTAGCTAGCCATGATCCGGGTTGCCAATGACTTTGTCATCTTAAAGATGCACACTTCATATATTTGACATTATTGTCTTGATAACTAATATGGTATTTCACAACACACACAGCGTCTTGAAGATAAACAAACGGGCTTGCTAGTTAGCATTTGTTGTTGTTGACACAATGTTAATTGGGTGGACAAATAATCCGACTCCTAAGTGATGCTTTCTGTATTTGGAAACATTCTATAACATGTTAGAAAGATTGGTTTTACCTTGACACTTGATTTTGAAAGTTGACAGCTCTTGTTGGTGTCGCTAAGTTTAGCTCGAGACCCTTTTACGGCAATGTGAACCCAGCGACATTAACCACGCGATCACACGGGCTACATTTCAAAAATAAAAGTCCTCCTGGAAAAATCTTACATGACTATTACGGGACTTTCCTCTGATTTTTAAAATCACAAGGATTATAGTTTAAAGTGACTTAAACATGCATTGAAAACTCAGAATATATGATTCAAATCAATTAAAATATTGATTTACTGTCTATTTTTTCATAATTCCAGCACTGTTGCCAGAAGTATGAATGGTTTTAAACTACTTTCAACTCTTTACAGAACAGGATTTAAATATGTTTTGAAGAGAACATTTTCACTTTTTACAGGGTCACATTTTACCCAAGCCCCCTTGGGGGCAGATCCGGGAGGACCAGTGATGCAGTGGTCTAAGTACTGCATCTCACTGCTGTCTAAGGTACTGCATCCCACTGCTGTCTAAGTACTGCATCTCACTGCTGTCTGAGGTACTGCATCCCTGGTTCCTGATTCGAATCCAGGCTGCGTCACATCCGGCTGTGATTGGGAGTCCCGTAGGGCGGCGCACAATCGGCCCAGTGTCGTCCGGGTTAGGCCATCATTGTAACTTATAATTTGTTCTTATTTGACTTGACTGGTTAAATCAAATACAGCCATGTAGAATAGGGAAATAAGGTTCAGCCGCCACAGGTCTGTTCAGCAAGAACAAGTCCAGATGTCTTCAGAACAGGTTTATTACCCAATGTATTGGTTCCTTAATGGATACCTGTGGATAGTATGTGTGCGGTTTGCTATTTGAACGCACACGCAACAAGTCAAGCTGTAGGAAAACGAATCAGCTGTACATCTTGTCACTAGGAGATCTCACTCACTCTGACTAGAAAGGGAGAGGAGATGTGGGAATAACTAAGCCGTGATTGGCTGAGAAAGTGGTGTGACTTGTAGGTACCATATAAGGAGTGTTGGGCAAGTACAACGAACTACTAGAAAAGTTGAAACTGCCAAATCAGAGCTGTCTTTTAACAGCCGTCTCAGTCCCCAGTATCTATGCTGCAATAGCATATGTGCCGGGGAGTAGGGTCAGTCTGTCCTATCTCCGTGTACAGTGTGATCTTAGGCATGCTCTCTCCACATTCCCTCTCTCTGTCTCCCCTCTGGGAAGACCTGAGCCTGACCATGCCTCAGGACCACTGAGCCTGACCATGCCTCAGGACCACTGAGCCTGACCATGCCTCAGGACCACTGAGCCTGACCATGCCTCAGGACCACTGAGCCTGACCATGCCTCAGGACCACTGAGCCTGACCATGCCTCAGGACCACTGAGCCTGACCATGCCTCAGGACCACTGAGCCTGACCATGCCTCAGGACCACTGAGCCTGACCATGCCGCAGGACCACACTGAGCCGCAGGACCATGCCTGACCATGCCGCAGGACCACTGAGCCTGACCATGCCGCAGGACCACTGAGCCTGACCATGCCTCAGGACCACTGAGCCTGACCATGCCTCAGGACCACTGAGCCTGACCATGCCTCAGGACCACTGAGCCTGACCATGCCTCAGGACCACTGAGCCTGACCATGCCTCAGGACCACTGAGCCTGACCATGCCTCAGGACCACTGAGCCTGACCATGCCTCAGGACCACTGAGCCTGACCATGCCTCAGGACCACTGAGCCTGACCATGCCTCAGGACCACTGAGCCTGACCATGCCTCAGGACCACTGAGCCTGACCATGCCTCAGGACCACTGAGCCTGACCATGCCTCAGGACCACTGAGCCTGACCATGCCTCAGGACCACTGAGCCTGACCATGCCTCAGGACCACTGAGCCTGACCATGCCTCAGGACCACTGAGCCTGACCATGCCTCAGGACCACTGAGCCTGATGACTCCTTGCTGTCTCTGTAACCAGTCCCCCAGTTCTACTGCTGGTCCAGTTCTGCCTGCAGCTGTGACCCCCAGACCTGATTCACTGGGCATGTAACAAAGCATGGATACGTTCAAGAGCTGAAAGGATCTCTCTCTGTCTCTCTCTCTCTGTCTCTCTCTCTGTCTCTCTCGCTCTCTGTCTTTCTCTCTGTGTCTTTCTCTCTCTCTCTGTCTCTCTCTCTCTGTGTCTTTCTCTCTCTCTCTGTCCTTCTCTCTCTCTCTCTCGACCTCTGAATGCCTGGCTATGAAACGCCAACTGACACTCACTCCTGAGGTGTTGAACTGTTCCACCATCTATAACCACTGTGGTTATTACTTGACCTTGCTGGTCTCCCTCTATGAATGTCTTGAATAACCGTCTTGCCTTAATGTCCACATGTACTCTTAAAATGCGACAGCCAGAAGAGGGAATTTTGACACCCCTTAAGAGGCTGGTTCCTCTTGGTTCCTGCCTTCTAGGGAGTTTTTCTTAGCCTCTGTGCTTCTGCATCTGCATTGCTTGCTGTTTGGGGTTTTTGGCTGAGCATCTGTAAAGCACTGTAATTAGTTTTAGTTAGTAATTAGTTTTTAAATTTTTATTGATTTATCTACACGTTTGCTACTGTACCATTTACACTAAAGCAGTTATCCCTATACAGCTATTTGCTACTGTACCATTTACACTAAAGCAGTTATCCCTATACAGCTATTTGCTACTGTACCATTTACACTAAAGCAGTTATCCCTATACAGCTGTTTGCTACTGTAGCATTTACACTAAAGCAGTTATCCCTATACAGCTATTTGCTACTGTACCATTTACACTAAAGCAGTTATCCCTATACAGCTATTTGCTACTGTACCATTTACACTAAAGCAGTTATCCCTATACAGCTATTTGCTACTGTACCATTTACACTAAAGCAGTTATCCCTATACAGCTATTTGCTACTGTACCATTTACACTAAAGCAGTTATCCCTATACAGCTATTTGCTACTGTACCATTTACACTAAAGCAGTTATCCCTATACAGCTATTTGCTACTACCATTTTTACACTGTACCATTTACACTAAAGCAGTTATCCCTATACAGCTGTTTGCTACCATTTACACTAAAGCAGTTATCCCTATACAGCTGTTTGCTACTGTACCATTTACACTAAAGCAGTTATCCCTATACAGCTATTTGCTACTGTACCATTTACATACAGTTATCCCTACATTTGCTACTGTACCATTTACACTAAAGCAGTTATCCCTATACAGCTATTTGCTACTGTACCATTTACACTAAAGCAGTTATCCCTATACAGCTATTTGCTACTGTACCATTTACACTAAAGCAGTTATCCCTATACAGCTATTTGCTACTGTACCATTTACACTAAAGCAGTTATCCCTATACAGCTATTTGCTACTGTACCATTTACACTAAAGCAGTTATCCCTATACAGCTGTTTGCTACTGTACCATTTACACTAAAGCAGTTATCCCTATACAGCTGTTTGCTACTGTACCATTTACACTAAAGCAGTTATCCCTATACAGCTGTTTGCTACTGTACCATTTACACTAAAGCAGTTATCCCTATACAGCTATTTGCTACTGTACCATTTACACTAAAGCCCTATACAGCATTTGCTACTGTACCATTTACACTAAAGCAGTTATCCCTATACAGCTATTTGCTACTGTACCATTTACACTAAAGCAGTTATCCCTATACAGCTGTTTGCTACTGTACCATTTACACTAAAGCAGTTATCCCTATACAGCTGTTTGCTACTGTACCATTTACACTAAAGCAGTTATCCCTATACAGCTGTTTGCTACTGTACCATTTACACTAAAGCAGTTATCCCTATACAGCTGTTTGCTACTGGACTGTTAATTCTATAGAAGTTGTCTCCATTAAAGGGTTGTGATTTGCAGTGCTGTAAAAAATACTTTGAAGTACTACTTAATTCGTTTTTTTGTGAGTATCTGTACTTTACTATTACTTCACTACATTCCTAAAGAAAATAATGTATTTTTTACTCCATAGTTTTTCCCCTGACACTCAAAAGTACTTGTTACATTTTGACAAGAAAATTCTCCAACTCACACTTTGTTTGTAAATGATGTGTGTGTTGGAGTGTGTCCCTGGCTATCTGTAAATAAAGGAAATTGTGCCATCTGGTTTGCTTAATATAACATTTGAAATGATTTATACTAGCAATTCTATTTATACCTTTGATACTTAAGTATATTAAAAACCAAATACTTTTAGACTTTTACTCCAGTAGTATTTTACTGGGTGACTTTCACTTGAGTCATTTTCTATTAAGGCATCTTTACTTTTAGTCAAGTATGACAACTGGGTACTTTGTCCACCACTGGTGATTTGGAGTCCTCAGACACTGTACCAATAGGATCTGGTTATGTCTATATCATGGACATATATCATATATCAGGACGTTTTTTGTGTGTGAAAAAATCCAATCAACTGTTACCAAAACTGTATTTTCATTACAGCCATTTGTTACCGTACTGTTGGAACAAGTTGTTTCATTACAGCCATTTGTTACCGTACTGTTGGAACAAGTTGTTTCATTACAGCCATTTGTTACCGTACTGTTGGAACAAGTTGTTTCATTACAGCCATTTGTTACCGTACTGTTGGAACAAGTTGTTTCATTACAGCCATTTGTTACCGTACTGTTGGAACAAGTTGTTTCATTACAGCCATTTGTTACCGTACCTGTTGGAACAAGTTGTTTCATTACAGCCATTTGTTACCGTACTGTTGGAACAAGTTGTTTCATTACAGCCATTTGTTACCGTACTGTTGGAACAAGTTGTTTCCAATAAAGGAGGGTGACCTGGAATCCCCAGACTCTCTGCTAATAGGATCCAGTGTCATACCATCAAAGTTTGTGTTTTTTTAGTTCTGCGGATCGCTACGGCCTTGTTGAAAAGACACATTCCTGTGAAAAAGCAGGTGGTAATAAACTAAATGACACATTAGACTGAAAACAGGCTTGCTTGGCTGAACACCAACTTTTGAACTATGACATAATTGACATGTATATATCATTATAAAAGGACTAGCTGGTGTTCTAGCTGTTCCTGATACTTTTGTTAGTCAGGAATTGAACAGTATATATTTTGCCGAAATTTCAAAGTGCTTCCCAAAATAAATAGAAATTGGTGGCAATACTCTATAATTGTGGGGAATTAGAACCATTGTGCAACGATCATTCTACATTTGAAGAACACTGAACAATAAAAAATAAACAAACTGTACAAGCAATACTTATGCAACATACAGGATGAGACATCTTGAACACATTAACAGGAATTCAAATGGATTTAATTGCACAATGCTACTCATTCAAAAGGAGTGGTTGGTCAAATATCTTTTTTTCCATGGAGTGAATCTGTTGTTCAATGTGTTTGTATGGACTATCAGCAGTAAGGACTATCTGTTATTCAATGTGTTTGTAAGGACTATCTGTTATTCAATGTGTTTGTAAGGACTATCTGTTATTCAATGTGTTTGTAAGGACTATCTGTTATTCAATGTGTTTGTAAGGACTATCTGTTATTCAATGTGTTTGTAAGGACTATCTGTTATTCAATGTGTTTGTATGGACTAACAGCAGTAAGGACTATCTGTTATTCAATGTGTTTGTAAGGACTAAACAGCAGTAAGGACTATCTGTTATTCAATGTGTTTGTAAGGACTATCTGTTATTCATGCAGTATCTGTTATTCAATGTGTTTGTGTAAGGACTATCTGTTATTCAATGTGTTTGTATGGTCTAACAGCAGTAAGGACTATCTGTTATTCAATGTGTTTGTATGGACTAACAGCAGTAAGGACTATCTGTTATTCAATGTGTTTGTATGGACTAAACAGCAGTAAGGACTATCTGTTATTCAATGTGTTTGTATGGACTAACAGCAGTAAGGACTATCTGTTATTCAATGTGTTTGTATGGACTAAACAGCAGTAAGGACTATCTGTTATTCAATGTGTTTGTATGGACTAAACAGCAGTAAGGACTATCTGTTATTCAATGTGTTTGTATGGACTAACAGCAGTAAGGACTATCTGTTATTCAATGTGTTTGTATGGACTAACAGCAGTAAGGACTATCTGTTATTCAATGTGTTTGTATGGACTAAACAGCAGTAAGGACTATCTGTTATTCAATGTGTTTGTAGGACTGCAGTAAGGACTATCTGTTATTCAATGTGTTTGTATGGACTAACAGCAGGACTATCTGTTTATTCAATGTGTTTGTCTAAAGGACTATCTGTTATTCAATGTTTGATGGACTAAACAGCAGTGGACTATCTGTTATTCAATGTGTTTGTATGGAACCAGTGCATGTTATTCAATGTGTTTGTATGGACTAAACAGCAGTAAGGACTATCTGTTATTCAATGTGTTTGTATGGACTAAAACATGACTGATGGATGTGCATAGCATCTGTTATTCAATGTGTTTGATGGAACTAATAGCATAAGACTATCTGTTACAAGTTTGTATGGAACCCAGTGCATAGCAACAAGCTGATGGAACCCAGTGCATATCTGTTATTCAATGTGTTTGTATGGACTAAACAAGCTGATGGAACCCAGTGCATAGCAACAAGCTGATGGAACCCAGTGCATAGCAACAAGCTGATGGAACCCAGTGCATAGCAACAAGCTGATGGAACCCAGTGCATAGCAACAAGCTGATGGAACCCAGTGCATAGCAACAAGCTGATGGAACCCAGTGCATAGCAACAAGCTGATGGAACCCATTGTCTGCACGGTGAATAAAACCAAAATAAAAACGTGCTTATCTTGTCATTCTTTTATTTTTACTTTACATTATACCCTGCATTATAGTAGACCACTGGTTAATACAGACAACAGCCTTCCCTTATGTCTGTCCTCTACTTTTTAAAACCAGGTCATCATTATTATTATTATTATTAGTGATGTATTTACCTTTATTTGACCTCCGAAGACATATTGAGACCTAGGTCTCTCTTTCCAATGTGCCCTGTACAATACATTATAAATATACAGCCATTCACATATAAAAACACAGTCACAGGAAGCACAAGTAAAACATCACAAATCCCCCAGAGAAAGAGTTACATTAAGCAGATGTGTGGGCAGTCTGGTGAAATTGCATCAATTTGCACATAACATTTTCCAGAGAAGTGTGTGTCTTACTGGTAATGGAAGTTTAGTTCAGAAAGTAAATTGACTTTATGCAGATAGAAACGGAATGGACTTCTGGAGGATATGATCCACGTGCTGGAACTCTTTAGTACATTTCCATATGAGAATATTATAAGTGAACTTCCAAGTGTCACAGAATAATAACCTGTTGTATAGCGGTAACACTGCAGCCAGTCGCACGTCCTCCTCACTGGAGACCGGTTTTCAGTTCCTGTGTCCACCAGTTTCCTGTGTCCACCCTACCAGTTTCCTGTGTCCACCCTACCAGTTTCCTGTGTCCACCCTACCAGTTTCCTGTGTCCACCCTACCAGTTTCCCGTGTCCACCCTACCAGTTTCCCGTGTCCTCCACCCTACCAGTCCTTACCAGTTTCCCGTGTCCTCCGTGTCCTCCACCCTACCAGTTTCCCGTGTCCTCCACCCTACCAGTTTCCCGTGTCCTCCACCCCACCCTACCAGTTTTTCCCAGTGTCCTCCACCCTACCAGTTTCCCGTGTCCTCCACCCTACCAGTTTCCCGTGTCCTCCACCCTACCAGTTTCCCGTGTCCTCCACCCTACCAGTTTCCCGTGTCCTCCACCCTACCAGTCCTCCACCCTACCAGTTTCCCGTGTCCTCCACCCTACCAGTTTCCCGTGTCCTCCACCCTACCAGTTTCCCGTGTCCTCCACCCTACCAGTTTCCCGTGTCCTCCACCCTACCAGTTTCCCGTGTCCTCCACCCTACCAGTTTCCCGTGTCCTCCACCCTACCCGTTTCCCGTGTCCTCCACCCTACCAGTTTCCCGTGTCCTCCACCCTACCAGTGTCCCGTGTCCACCCTACCAGTTTCCTGTCGCCCCCTGTGTTTTTGGCTGTCTAAATAAAAAGTGGTAGAAGATCAAATATATATTTTAAAAGTGGTTTAACAGAATAACAAAAAAAACAGTCAGTCAATATTAGTCAGATATGTAGATGCCCAGCTTGGCAACTCCATTATAAGGTTAGAGTTGGGCACTGCACTGTGCTTTGCCTCCGTATGTTCCTTCAGGCTTTGTTTCCATTTAAAACAAATCCCACACTGATCACATCTGTACGGTTTCTCTCCTGAGTGTCTTCTCTGGTGTTGCTTTAGATTTCCTTTTTCACTAAAGGTCTTCCCACATTGGGAGCAGTGGAAAGGCTTCTCCCCCGTGTGTCTTCTCTGGTGTCGCTTCAAAAATAATGACCGACCGAAAGTCTTCCCACACTGAGAGCAGTGGAAAGACTTCTCCCTTGTGTGTATTCTCTGATGTTTCTTTAGGTCTACTGCCTGACTGAAAGCTTTCTCACATTGGAAGCAGTGGTGGGGCTTCTCTCCATTGTGTATTCTCTGATGACTCTGAAGGCTTCCTTCCAATTTAAAACTTTTTCCACAATGAGAGCAGTGGTGAGGCTTCTTTCCTGTGTGCGTTAGCTGGTGTCTCTTCAAAAGTGATGACTGACTGAAATCCTTCCCACACTGGGAGCAGTTGAAAGGTTTTTCTCCTGTGTGAGTTAGCTGGTGTCTCTTTAGGACTCCTGTTTGACTGAAACTCTTCCCACACTGACCACAGCTGTATGGCTTTTCCCCTGTGTGTATTCTCTGATGTTTCTTTAGTTCTCTTAACCGACTGAAGCTTTTACCACATTGGGAGCAGTGGAAAGGCTTCTCTCCTGTATGTATTTTCTGGTGCTCCTTTAGATTTGCTTCTATACTGAAGCTCTTCCCACACTCAGAGCAGTGGTAAGGCTTCTCTCCTGTGTGTATTCTCTGATGTTTCTTTAGGTCTCCTGTCTGACTGAAGCTCTTTCCACACTGGGAGCAGTGGAAAGGTTTCTCCCCTGTGTGTATTTTCTGGTGTCTCTTCAAATTGAATGACCAACCGAAAGTCTTCCTACACTGAAAGCAGTGGTACGACTTCTTTCCTGTGTGAGTAATCTGGTGCATCTTCAAGCTGCTTGGGGTCTGAAATCTCTTCCCACATTGACCACACGGGTACATCTTCTTTATTTTGAGACTTTGTTGGTGTGATTTGAGGTGAATCGGACAAATAAAACTGTCTCTGCAATCTGAGCAGGAGCGGGGCCTACAAGTGTGCCTTCTCAACTCCTCTGGCTCGTAGAAACTAGTGAAGCAGTCCATGCAGTGATGTTTCTGTCTTGTGTTCCTCCGTCTGTGTTGTTTATGGTTTCCTGATGCTGTGGAACTGGGCTCACTGTCTGAACCTGGGTTGGAGCTCTCTCCTGTGGGAATATGGACATATATGGGGTTAGAATCAGGATCAGAGCATTAAAAAAAAGGTATAACAATATTTTGAAGATAAATACACAACGCAGAGACCGAGGACGAGAGGTCAATACAATACTAAAGGTTAAGAGGACAAAGTCAACAGAGCATTAACGATCAATAGGGACTTATCAATGGAAATAGTTGGTTTTCAGTTCAACATCTGTTAGGAATGTCAGTCTTGAAATCATAGCTACGTGTGGCACGTTCTCATTGGTCCAACCTGAAATAGGATACTTGTTATTTTGCCCATTGGCTAAATTGGTCAACCACAGGCTAGAGCTGGGTTATAAAGTACATCATGTCCCTTTGTTCTGTGGAGAGAATCACTGAGGACAGGGGAGAATGAACATCTACCTCCCCGCACAGTTCGTCCTCTTTGAATAAGAATAAACCTATTGCCCTCCCCCTGATTTGCTTCGGGGTTTGTGTTATTGAAGAGTAACATCAACGCTAACAGGGGGTTTGTGTTATTGAAGAGTAACATCAATGCTAACAGGGGGTTTGTGTTATTGAAGGGTAACATCAATGCTAACAGGGGGTTTGTGTTATTGAAGAGTAACATCAATGCTAACAGGGGGTTTGTGTTATTGAAGAGTAACATCAATGCTAACAGGGGGTTTGTGTTATTGAAGGGTAACATCAATGCTAACAGGGGGTTTGTGTTATTGAAGAGTAACATCAACAGGAGGCTTTAAAAGACTTGATGTCAGCAAAAGCACAATAACAGTTGTGGAATTGTGTAGTCATAGTAACCAGGAGTAGTAATAATAGTTGTGGAATCGTGTAGTAATACTAGTTGTGGAATCGTGTAGTCATAGTAACCAGGAGTAGTAATAATAGTTGTGGAATCGTGTAGTCATAGTAACCAGGAGTAGTAATAATAGTTGTGGAATCGTGTAGTCATAGTAACCAGGAGTAGTAATAATAGTTGTGGAATCGTGTAGTCATAGTAACCAGGAGTAGTAATAATAGTTGTGGAATCGTGTAGTCATAGTAACCAGGAGTAGTAATACTAGTTGTGGAATCGTGTAGTCATAGTAACCAGGAGTAGTAATACTAGTTGTGGAATCGTGTAGTCATAGTAACCAGGAGTAGTAATACTAGTTGTGGAATCGTGTAGTCATAGTAACCAGGAGTAGTAATAATAGTTCTGGAATCGTGTAGTCATAGTAACCAGGAGTAGTAATAATACTTCTGGAATCCCCTGGTGCCACCGAGGCACCTCCCTCTCTGTACTCCACACCTGAACTTACCTGGGTCACTGATACTATCTACTTCTTCAGTTCCTAGATGTTGAGCAGCTCCTTCCTTGTTCTCTTCTGCTTTCACTGATCTTTTCTCCACCTCTTCTTTGATGCTTATAACTACCTCCTCCTCTTCTTCTTCTTTGACTGTTCTCTCATGCTCTTCTTTGACTGGCATCTCTACTTCCTCTTTGACTTCTATCTTCTCCATTTCCTCTTTGACTGCTCTCTCCTCCACCTCTTCTTGGATTTCTGTCTCCTCCTCCTCTTTGACTGCTCTCTGATCAACCTCTTTTACTTCTCTCTCCTCCTTGATTCCTCTCTCCTCCTCCTCTTTGACAATCACATTGAGTTCCAGTGTTTGACTGCAGTCCTCCAGCTTCACTGAGACCATCTCTGGACCCTGCTGTGAGGTTCTCTGGGCTGGAACACCACAACCAGAACCTGGGGACTCTGTGGACTTGAGTTCAGACATGGAAGGCTAGAGATGGATTCAAAAGAGGAAGAACAACAAGTGAAAGGTGATTTTCACTAAATCCATAATAAAGGGATAAACCATGCAAAATATATGCACTAGGAATCTCTGCTTTAAAATGTATCTAGCAAGCTAACGTTGCCATGGCGAAGGCAACGATAGCTTTATAGCTACTTGTGTGTCATGAAGAACAGAGTGAGCAACAATAGTGGAATCGGTGTTTCACCTTCAAATTAAAAGTCCCCCAAAGGAACTGATGCAAACATGCAAATAGTGGAATCCTGCCACAATTGGACAAAATAATGCTAAACAAGTTTGGAATGTTGTTTAAATAAATTCAACAAGACAATAAGTTGTTAATTTGACCCCCCCAAAAATCAGTTGAAATCACATTGTGAACGTATAGACTTCAACATTGCATTGGGGGCATAGCCTACTTTTCTTACAATGTACAGCCTTACCTATGGATCGTGGGTCCATGAAATGGTGTGACACCCACAGATTACAATTCTGAAGAAATAACACAAATATTAACATCGTAGCTCTAATTGAGGGACTTTAATTGTGAGAAATCACCTCCCCAGTCAGTCTACTGTGCGTATTGGACTGTGTCTATAAGGTAGTAGTTTTGGAATTGTTAGCTAGATTACTTGTTGGTTATTACTGCATTGTCGGAACTAGAAGCACAAGCATTTCGCTACACTCGCACTAACATCTGCTAACCATGTGTATGTGACAAATAAAATTTGATTTGATTTGATTCATATTGCCATGTAGAACCAGGGTCTGTAGTGACGCCTCTAGCACTGAGATGCAGTGCCTTAGACCACTGCGCCACTCGGGAGCTCAATGACTTGACTTGAGATATTACCCTAATGAAAGTTCAGAAACTTTTGTGAAGGTCTGGTGAGGTATGGCTGGTATAAGGCTGTCTATGAAGACACAGCGCTCCACTGCTAGCTAAATCACGCGCAATATAGTTTAGTGGAAACAATACAGTGGCCTCCACTCCCCTGGTACAGGGAAAAGCTGAGGGGTGGGGCTGGAGAAATGTAACCACTTTCAATGCAAATCCATCCATTTGATCATAATTATAGTTTTAACCATGTTTTGAGGCTATATAGTATTTTTTTCCCCCCCAAACGTTGGCATAAAACAAGGTTGTATTTTGGGTTCTGATGGGGTGCAACAGTTAAACTAAGCTCATGAGACATTTCAAGTTATATTCTTCAAGAACGAATATATAATCATTAATTTACAAGTCCAAGAACGGATGTAGCAACTGCTGATAGCCCCTTTAAAACAAAGGAGAACTAAAACCGACATTTAGTTTGTAATCGCCAAAACATGAACAATGGTTACTGAAATGAAGTTAGCCACCTTGTCTATCTAACAAAACGGCCTAGCTAGCCATGCTAACTTACTAGCTAGTCAGGGTTGCCAATGGATTTGTCATCTTAAAGATGAACGATACACACTTCATATATTTGAGAATGTATGATAACAAATAATATGGTGATTCACAACAGAGCGTCTTGAAAATCAACAAACTTGCTTTGATAGCTAGTTAGCTTCTAATGGCTAGTTAGCACGCTAACGACGTAGCTAGCCAGATCAATAGGCTAATTGTTGAGACAACGTTGATCCAGTGGACGTGGACAAATAATCCGACAACTAAAATGATGTTGTGTATTTGGAAACGTTATAGAATATGTTAGAAAGCTCGATCTTACCTTGACACTTGATTTTGAAAGTTGACAGCTCTTGTTTTTGATGTAGCTAGCTAGCTAGAGACCACCAACGCGATAGGTGCTGTCACCGCGAGAATACATATTGGGAGTTCTCCAGACCGCCATGGCTGCGCTAAATGCGTACATTGCGCAACTTAACTAAGTCTCTTTAATGAATAGGATATTATATGTTACCCATTGGTTTGGAAGTAATTTCAGATCATATGTGAAGCGGCTTGAAGACCCTTTCAGCACTGAAATCACGGTTCCACACTGACGAAAGAGAGTAACTTCTTCTTTGGTCTAATGGCGTCCACAACAACGATACGTGCATTCCGCCATCTACAGTACAGGAGGATAATAAAGATCCGAAACACAAAAAAAGGGTGGTAATTTTTATCCGCACAAACTATCAATAACGAAATGTTAATTAAACAAAATCTGCCTGCTTTCTGTTTTAAATCATTTCCCTACACAGGCTCAGAAGGATCCTGTGATGGCAGGACATTTCCTGGCAACAGTAGTCCATGCAGTGCTTCTGCGGTTAAGTCTAGGAGGCCCAAAAACTTCTCGGGCTGCTGATATGTTCTCCAGCTTCTTGGATACTTGTGCAGTACAATTAATAACCGTGACTATAAATGCGACAAAATCCACCTTCTTCACAATAAGTGTATCCAGATCACTGGATTGACGAATAACATTGGCAACTGGTTGTGATGCATCCACCTCCATATCTTCTTCAGAACTGTGGCCCTTTGACCCTTCAACTCTTCCCCGCCTCCACATAGGAGATTTGCTGTACAGCCCTGATCCTTGACACCTCAACCTCTTTCACCCTGACAGGGCACTCTGGGAATTCAGAAATATGATTTCCACCACAGTTACAACGTTTTACATTCACACTCTTCAATAACATATTAATTCCATCTGCAAACACTTGGACACATGGTCAAACTGTTTACACTTCTTGTATTGGGTTTTGCACCAACGATCTTACCGCGTATCTTATATATCCCAACTTTACATAGGGTGGTAAATACTCATCAAACAAACTTAGCTTCTTTCCTCCATTCTCCAGACGGGTCAAGAGACGTGCATTAGCTGCTCCTGGATTGTTTTGCCTAAGATATTGATTATCAATGTCCAACGGGACGCCAGAGACGACACCTTTCACCGGTGCCCTGCTCTGAAAATCACAGCTGTTCACTTCATGCGTGGATAATTCTGCAAGCCACAATGTACACTCCTTTTGCTCTTTAGATACACACGATATCAACACCATACCGCTCCTGGTTACTATGACTACATGATATCAACACCATACCGCTCCTGGTTACTATGACTACATGATGTCAACCCCATACCACTCCTGGTTACTATGACTATACCACCCCTGGTTACTATGACTACACAATATCAACACCATACCACTCCTGGTTACTATGACTACACAATATCAACCCCATACCATTCCTGGTTACTATGACTACACAATATCAACACCATACCACTCCTGGTTACTATGACTACACAATATCAACCCCATACCACCCCTGGTTACTATGACTAAACAATATCAACACCATACCACTCCTGGTTACTATGACTACACAATATCAACACCATACCATTCCTGGTTACTATGACTACACAATATCAACCCCATACCACTCCTGGTTACTATGACTACACAATATCAACACCATACCACTCCTGGTTACTATGACTACACAATATCAACACCATACCACTCCTGGTTACTATGACTACACAATATCAACTCCATACCACTCCTGGTTACTTTGACTACACAATATCAACACCATACCACTCCTGGTTACTATGACTACATGATATCAACACCATACCACTCCTGGTTACTTTGACTACACGATATCAACCCCATACCACTCCTGGTTACTTTGAATACACGATATCAACCCTATACCACTCCTAGTTACTATGACTACACAATATCAACACCATACCACTCCTGGTTACTTTGACTACATGATATCAACACCATACCACTCCTGGTTACTATGACTACACAATATCAACACCATACCACTCCTGGTTACTATGACTACATGATGTCAACACCATACCACTCCTGGTTACTATGACTACACGATATCAACACCATACCGCTCCTGGTTACTATGACTACATGATGTCAACCCCATACCACTGATTCCACTTTTCCCGAAGCCTTCTTCACCATCCTCGTGACTTCAAAGGGGTTTCCCAAATAAACACCATTATCCAACAAGCAACGCTTCATCAGACTCACATCCCACAACAATTGTACACATTTTTTCTCCCTCCATTCTTTGATTCTACTGTTGTCCACTAACTGTACTCAACGTGCTTTCAACTTCAAAACGACACTTCTGCTTCCGCCATCTTCCTCAACCTCCTTGGCTCGTCCATTTTAAGAAAGCAACTTCTTGTTCTATGGCCGTGTGGTCTCATCAAACACCGTCACCACTTTCCACTCCAACACATCACTGCTCTTGCTTCCTACCTTTGACTACTAGACGCTCCAGTGCTTTCTGTATCAGGAGCTCTTCTCCTGTCTGTCTTTCCTCTAAAGCCCATTCAGATCCTTGACCCTCATCCTCCGGCTCCAGACCATCAGAAAGGTGCCGTCATATTGATTGCACTCCAGCACAGCTGTTGCTTCTCCAGCCTTCTCTCAGTCTCTACTACCTCACCGCCATTTTAGTTATTCGAAAAAGAAAAGGCAACTTCTTGACTCCAGTGTTGCCAACTCCTCAGTAAGGAAAGTAGCTATTGGCTGTCAGCGCCTAATTTGCATAATTGGCCATGTGCATGTAATTGTGATGGGCACTGTAAGAGAGAGAAATAACATCATGGGAGAGACAAAAAGTTAGTAAAAAAAACACCCTAAATACGTTTAGAACTACAAATTAACTTTCTTCTGTCGATTCTTGTTTTTTTTATGTCTCAATTCCAACCCTCCTTTATCCGGGCTTGGGACCGGCAAAAGTGACCCAAAAGAGAGAAGTCGGGGCACGCCTTCTACCATATGTTGTTCAACCTGGGGCCCCTGATGCACGTCAGCATGAAGGCTATGCAGTACCTGACCTGTGGATGTCTACGCTCCAGGACCATCTCCCCTAACTAGACATAGACACACAGAGAGACACCCGAGCGAGCACACAGTGACACAAACACAGAGACACCGGGGCACACAGAGACGCACACACAGAGACTAAACACACACAAGCATTCAGAGACAACACCTCACCTAGTCACACAGGGCACGCGCACGGGAGGCACACAGTGACACACACAGACCAGCACACCTGACCAGTGATTCACGCTCCAGGACCATCGGGCTAACTAGACAGAGACACACAGCCATTTTAGGACACACGCACACAGAGACACACGGGCACACAGAGACACGGGCACACAGAGACACACGGGCACACACACACTGCAGTTTTGCACACAACTCCACAGCACACAGAGGAACTAGTAGCAGCTGGGCAATGACACACGGGCTAAATGACACATCCCCTACATTAGATACATTGGCCATGTGCATGCAATTGTGAGACTGTAACAGAGACACAGAGAAATAACATCAGAGACAAACAGTTAGTAAAAACACCATAACAGAGACGTTTAGAACTACAAATTAACACACAGAGACACACGGGCACACAGAGACACCGGGCACCTGAGCACACGGGCAGAGCAACCAGACGGTGTGAAGAGAACCACTGGCAACAGGAACACTGGCACACAGAGACTACACGGGCACACAGAGAACTTGTTCTAAACCTACATGGATTTGCACGCCACACAGGCAACGAAAACAGTTATTTACGGGCATTTTGACACAGCGGCAGAGACACACTCACGACCATCGGGCACACAGAGACACACGGGCACACATAGACACAGCAGACACAGACACACGGGCACACAGAGACACACGGGCACACAGAGACACACGGGCACACAGAGACTACACGGGCACACAGAGACACACGGGCACACAGAGACACACGGGGGCACACAGAGACACACGGGCACACAGAGACACACGGGCACACAGAGACACACGGGCACACAGAGACACACGGGCACACAGAGACACACGGGCACACAGAGACACACGGGCACACAGGAGACACGGGCACACAGAGACACACGGGCACACAGACACAGGTGTTTGATACCATTGGCACACAGAGACACACGGGCGTCCTCCTCACAGAGACACACGGGCACACAGAGACACACGGGCACACAGAGACACACTGGCACACAGAGACACACTGGCACACAGAGACACACTGGCACACAGAGACACACGGGCACACAGAAACTTTTCTAAACCTTACATGCAACAGATTTCCGGCAAAAGGTTGTTATTTATCCATTTTGAACTGGAAAGCGGCCCTATCTCTACGTTATCTCAGACCATGAGGCACAACTTCTAGTAGTTGATCAACTGAATTGCAAGCAATTAGGCCTGTTGTTCTCTCGGGGTAAATGGAGAGATCGATGTAGGAATTATAACAAAGGTCGGCTAATCATTATTATCATAAACGTAGGTCTAGTGATCAAACAGATGTGTTTGTCGTTATAGGAGGTCGCATAATGGTCAAATGCATAGGAGGTTGGTGGCACCTTAGGTGGGGAGGACGGGCTCGTGGTAATGGGTGGAATGGAATGGGTGGAATGGGTGGAATGGAATGGCTGGAATGGGTGGAATGGAATGGCTGGAATGGAATGGGTGGAATGGGTGGAATGGAATGGCTGGAATGGAATGGGTGGAATGGCTGGAATGGAATGGCTGGAATGGAATGGGTGGAATGGAATGGCTGGAATGGCTGGAATGGAATGGGTGGAATGGAATGGGTGGAATGGAATGGCTGGAATGGGTGGAATGGAATGGCTGGAATGGAATGGCTGGAATGGTATTAAATACATGGTTTCCAGGTGTTTGATACCATTGGCTCCGTTCCAGCCATTATTATGAGCCGTCCTCCCCTCAGCAGCCTCCACTGGTCAAATGATCAAGTGCCACAAAGAGGGACGTAGGCAAATTACAGTTGGCCCAAAACAGAGCAGCACAGCTGGTGGCCCTTGAATGTACACTGAGCGCTAACATCAATCTCTCCTGGCTCAAAGTAGACGAGCCATTGACTGCATCACTACTCGTCTTTGCACTGAGCACACTTGCCTTATATACTTCTTTGGACCCCAGGAAGAGTACCTGCTGCCTTGGCTAATGGGGATCCTTAATAAATACCAAAAGCATGGCTAAAGGGGATCCTTAATAAATACCAAAAGCATGGCTAAAGGGGATCCTTAATAAATACCAAAAGCATGGCTAAAGGGGATCCTTAATAAATACCAAAAGCATGGCTAAAGGGGATCCTTAATAAATACCAAAAGCATGGCTAAAGGGGATCCTTAATAAATACCAAAAGCATGGCTAAAGGGGATCCTTAATAAATACCAAAAAGCTAAATGGCTACCAAAAATGGGGATCCTTAATAAATACCAAAAATGGCTAAATGGGATCCTTAATAAATACCAAAAGCATGGCTAAAGGGGATCCTTAATAAATACCAAAAGCATGGCTAAAGGGGATCCTTAATAAATACCAAAAGCATGGCTAAAGGGGATCCTTAATAAATACCAAAAGCATGGCTAAAGGGGATCCTTAATAAATACCAAAAGCAGCATGTCTCCTATTCATTCGATTTGTATTATATAGGACTACCATAATCATATTGCAGGCCATGTCTCTCTCCTTTTCTGACATGACTGGTTTATTCCCGCTACACTAACTAATGTTAGGCTACCATTTATCCATCGCTCAATCAATAGCTGTGACGGAGAAGTCCGTCACTGGCATCGTTTGACACACACACACACACCTCCCTGCTCCATTATCACACGTTAACTTCTCTATCTTAGAACATACATTGCACACTATTATTACCTCCCGTCAGTAACAGTTTATGGAATAAACAATATACAGACAAGCGTTCATGTTTAATTTAAGCAACGTTTATTTATCAATGTTATGGATGAGCACGTTGTTTGTTTGGTTCTGTTCCTCGCTCTCCGTCTCTGTAGCTTCCGGGTATGCTGGGATAAGGACCAGAGTTTAGGGAATCGGGCTGGCTTTGTAGTGCCTGTCCAGAATGGCTTTTTCACGTGAATGGGCATATTGGAAGACTCCATGTCAGTAGTGATGTGATTGTGTAAATGTGTTATATTGGTATATTGTATCATGAGAAATGTGTTGCAATGGATATCATTTATTATGTTTAGCTGAATGGAAAATGTAGGCTTGGATGGTAATGGCTTAATTAATTAGTGTTTGGTATGTTCTGATGGGAGGGGCTTCCCCTACAAAAAGAGCCTTTTTCAGTTCAAAGGAGGGACCATTTTGGGTTGAGCTGTTGATGGGGCAGCATTGTTTTTTTTAAGCTGTCCCCATAATGTATACTTTGGATGGAAGTACTGTTGTTTTTCTTCTGGATTCACTATGTAAATAAACACCCAGAAGTACTGGATTCACTATGTAAATAAACACCCAGAAGTACTGGATTTACTATGTAAATAAACACCCAGAAGTACTGGATTTACTATGTAAATAAACACCCAGAAGTACTGTTGTTTTTCTTCTGGATTCACTATGTAAATAAACACCCAGAAGTACTGGATTCACTATGTAAATAAACACCCAGAAGTACTGGATTCACTATGTAAATAAACACCCAGAAGTACTGGATTTACTATGTAAATAAACACCCAGAAGTACTGGATTTACTATGTAAATAAACACCCAGAAGTACTGGATTTACTATGTAAATAAACACCCAGAAGTACTGGATTTACTATGTAAATAAACACCCAGAAGTACTGGATTTACTATGTAAATAAACACCCAGAAGTACTGGATTTACTATGTAAATACACACCCAGAAGTACTGGATTTACTATGTAAATAAACACCCAGAATTACTGTTGTTTTTCGTCTGGGTTCACTATGTAATTAAACACCCTGAAGCACAGAAGTACTTTTGCGGCTCTGCGATCTTTTTATTTGATAGATGTTAGGTTTTCCAGTTTAGCCTTCTGGCCTTCTCTACGTGACAATAGCCATTTATCTATCGCTCATTCAATAGCCAACCATGCTACCATTTATCCACTGATCAGTCATTAGCCAACCATGCTACCATTTATCCACTGATCAGTCATTAGCCAACCATGCTACCATTTATCCACTGATCAGTCATTAGCAAACCATGCTACCATTTATCATTCATCAGCCTACCATTTATCCACTGATCAGTCATTAGCCAACCATGCTACAAAGTAAATGGGTCGGTAGACTAATACTTGACAGTGGACTTATATGGGTAGGCTACAGTATTGCTGAGCGATAGGAGCGTGACATCCTAGTCTAGTTAATCCCAGAGCCAATACCAAGGCAGGAGATGGAAACACAATCATGTATCGATAAACTAAATATTACAGCAATTTGTCTTTTGCATATAAATGTTGGCTGTAGGAAGCATTTAGGCTACTTTTCAATTGTTCAATAAACAAGCAATCTTGCAGAATGGCTCCTTATAGCAGTTTCAGTTTGAAAAAGACACTGCAAAAGATTGAAACATTCTGCCCACAACTCTACAGAAATGTGCTGAAATTTTATTTTAGGAACTGTCAGAGGGCGAGGGAGAAGATCAAGTTTGAATTAGTATGTTTAAAATTGTTCTGTCGCTGACAAATATACTAAACAAAAATATAAACGCAACAGGCAACAATTTTACTGAGTTACAGTTCATATGAGGAAATCAGTCAATTGAAATAAATTCATTAGGCCCTAATCTATGGATTTCACATGACTAGGCAGAGCAGTCATGGGTGGGCTTAGGCCCAGCCACTGGGGAGCTAGGCCCAGCCACTGGGGAGCTAGGCCCAGCCACTGGGGAGCTAGGCCCAGCCACTGGGGAGCTAGGCCCAGCCAATAAGAAGTATTTTTCCCCACAAAAGTGTATATTATAGACTGAAATGATGATGCTGGGCTAATTGTGCGCCACCCTATGGACTCCTGGTCACGGCCGGTTGTGACACAGCCTGGGATCGAACCCGGGTCTGTAGTGACGCCTCAAGCACTACGATGTCATGCCTTAGACCACAGCGCCACTCTAGACAATTCAGTAGAGCGTTAAAAGTGTAAAGATGTATTCTACTAATTAGGCCAATCAAAAAAACATTATGTACATAGGTCTGTACCGCCAAGTAATACAATCTACTTTGGCACCTGGGTTTGAAGTTGATGCAGCAGAATACTGCCAAGAGGCAAGGATACAGTGGGCAGGGATACAGTGGGCAGGGATACAGTGGGCAGGGATACAGTGGGCAGGGATACAGTGGGCAGGGATACAGTGGGCAGGGATACAGTGGGCAGGGATACACAGTGGGCAGGGATACAGTGGGCAGGGATACAGTGGGCAGGGATACAGTGGGCAGGGATACAGTGGGCAGGGATACAGTGGGCAGGGATACAGTGGGCAGGGATACAGTGGGTAGGGGGATACAGTAGGTAGGGATACAGTGGGTAGGGATACAGTGGGCAGGGATACAGTGGGTGGGCAGGGATACAGTGGGCAGGGATACAGTGGGCAGGGATACAGTGGGCAGGGATACAGTGGGCAGGGATACAGTGGGCAGGGATACAGTGGGCAGGGATACAGTGGGCAGGGATACAGTGGGCAGGGATACAGTGGGCAGGGATACAGTGGGCAGGGATACAGTGGGCAGGGATACAGTGGGCAGGGATACAGTGGGCAGGGATATAGTGGGCAGGGATACAGTGGGCAGGGATACAGTGGGCAGGGATACAGTGTGCAGGGATACAGTGGGCAGGGATACAGTGGGCAGGGATATAGTGGGTAGGGATATAGTGGGTAGGGATAAAGTGGGTAGGGATAGTGGGCAGGGATACAGTGGGCAGGGATACAGTGGGCAGGGATACAGTGGGCAGGGATATAGTGGGCAGGGATATAGTGGGCAGGGATATAGTGGGCAGGGATAAAGTGGGTAGGGATACAGTGGGCAGGGGATACAGTGGGCAGGGATATAGTGGGCAGGGATATAGTGGGCAGGGATATAGTGGGTAGGGCAGTGGGCAGGGATATAGTGGGCAGGGATATAGTGGGCAGGGATACAGTGGGTAGGGATATAGTGGGCAGGGATATAGTGGGCAGGGATACAGTGGGTAGGGATATAGTGGGCAGGGATATAGTGGGCAGGGATATAGTGGGCAGGGATATAGTGGGTCGTTCCACCAATTTGGTGCCTTTTGCAAAGTGCAAAATTGGTAAAACAAAACTTTTGATTTCACATGTCATAAAGAGCACATTGTTCAACTTCATAAACACACGTGTTCCCATCTCAAGAGGTTCAATAAAACAATGACTGTAGTAAGTGGCGATTAGGTGCAGGGTTGGCGATATCTTCTTAAAATCAGCCATCAATCCCCTTATGACAGGGGGAATGAAAGCGTGTTGTGTCCATCAGGCAATTGAATGCTTCACAACAATAAAAATAGTTTAAACATTTCTAGCCTGAACTAGTGTTAACAGCTAACAGGGGATCCCACTCAGTTTTCACAACCAAACACCAGGAAATGGCCAAAGAACCAGCTCATCTGCTTTCACTCTGTGTTCACTATTACACGTTTAGTGTTTCCACATGAAATAAATAACAATCTTCAGAAATGACTGTCAAAGCAACACCTCGGGCTTTACAATGGTGGTGAAGCTTGGAGACATTTTGGGATTAAGTGGGTTAAAATCTCCCTAGAAGTGACACAGAGGGGCATTTTGGGATTAAGTGGGTTAAAATCTCCCTAGAAGTGACACAGAGGGGCATTTTGGGATTAAGTGGGTTAAAATCTCCCTAGAAGTGACAGAGGGGCATTTTGGGATTAAGTGGGTTAAAATCTTCCTAGAAGTGACAGAGGGACATTACAAAATGCTGAATTTTGGCAATTTAGCAAGTCTATTAGAGGTCGACGGATTATGATTCTTCAATGCCGATACCGATGATTTGAGGACCAAAAAAAGCTGAAACCAATTAATCGGCCGAGTTTTTATTTGACCGATCGATATATAGATGTGTGTGTGTATGTATTTTTTTTATTTTAAATTGGCCGATTAATCGGTATCGGCTTTTGTGTCCTCCAATATATATATATATATATGTGTAATGATGACAATTACAACAATACTGAATGAACAATCAACACTTTTAATTTGAACTGAATACATCAAATCAATCTAGTCTCAAATAACATGAGAACAACATGTTAAAAGGAACCACCAGCTTTCATGGGTCTTCAATAATCCCAGTTAAGAAGTTTTAGGTTGTAGTGCAGGAAGCAGAGCTTGTCTGCCTGGTCCCCTGTCAGTCTGCTCCTCCACTTATCATAAATGTTCCCCACCTCACTGAACACTCTCTCGCTTGGAACCGAAGAAGATGGAGGACAGAGAAACTTCTTCGCCAGTGGAGCGAGTGATTGAAATCTGTCCTCGTTCTGCTTCCACCACTCCAAAGGCAAGCCGCTCTTTCTGTCAATGACAGGCTCTGTGAGGTAACGCTCAAACTCAATGTCAAAACTGCACTGGACTTCAGCCATGCCCAGTTGGCTTCCAAGGATTCTAGCGTAGAGGCTGTCCACCAGACTGGGTGGCTGATCTACCTGGACTCTTTGCCTTTTTGCACCTGGATCTGTGTCCTCTTCACTCGTCCTTTCTGCTGTGGCTCTGGGATTTGGTTTCCTTAGTAGGTCAGACTCCTCCTTCAGCCACTCTTTTGCTTTCTCCAGTGCTGTCCCTGAGGTGAAGGCATAGCTCTTGTAACGTGGATCCAGGACAGTCGCCAGCACCAGGCACTTTGTCTCCTCGGCCTTGGAGAACCGCCTTGTCAGACTGTCCAACATGGTCTTCCGTAAAGTGTTGATGCCTTGAGTAGAAGAACCCTCCTGCTGCAGCATCAGCTTCAGCACCGACACACTGGGGATGATGCATGCTGCTGTAGAGTTGGAGTGGCTCATCTCCACGGTCACCTCCTCCATAGGTGCCAGAGTCTCAATTAGGTTAGAGACAATGTCCCACTGTGTAGCAGACAAACCGCCGATGTGTCCGTATTCACCTGCATACGCATTCAGTGCACGCCTCTGTTCAAACATCCTCTGCAACATGTGTAGTGTTGAGTTCCAGCGAGTTTGAACTGCTTGGATGATGCTGTGTTTGGGAAGGCCAAGCTCTTCCTGAATGGCCCTCAGCCTCTGTTTGGCCAGTACAGAGTGGTCAAAGTGAGTTGCACAGCTCTTCAACATGGCAATAATGTTTAGCACAGCTCTCTGACTGGATAGGCCATCATTGATTACAAGCTGTAGGGTGTGTGCACTGCAGCTGAAGTCTGGGAGCTCTGCCAGTCTCACACCTTTCATCATGTTTGCCCCACTGTCTCTGAGGACCAGCACTACACGTTCTGTGTGGATGTCCCAGTATTCCAACGTGGTCAAAAACATCTCTCTGAGGTAGTTTCCTGCGTGTGATCCAGTCATAGTCTTGACATTCAGCACAACCTGCTTTCTTGTCCAGACATCGTCAATGAAATGTCCAGTAAGGTTCCTCAGGGACTCTGTAGTGCCCGACCAGCAGTCAGTTGTGAATGCCATGTGTGGAGCGTTCCCTGGTGCCACCAGATTCTTCACTTTCATCACAACTCTTTCATGTGTTTTATCTAGCATTTCTGTGCGAAAGAATGTTTCATCTTTGATCCTGTACAGGGGTTCAGCAAGAGTAATCAGCCGCTGAAAACCAACGTCAGACACCACTGTGAATGGCTGGTTGTCAGTGGCAATCATCTCAATAATTGCTTCATCCATCTTCTTGGCCCTTGGGTCTTTGTCCTGCCATTTTGGATCTTTGTCCTGCCATTTTGGGTCTTTGTCCTGCCATTTCGGGTCTTTTTCCTGCCATTTCGGGTCTTTGTCCTGCCATTTCGGGTCTTTGTCCTGCCATTTCGGGTCTTTGTCCTGCCATTTCGGGTCTATGTCCTGCCATTTTGGGTCTTTGTCCTGCCATTTTGGGTCTTTGTCCTGCCATTTTGGGTCTTTGTCCTGCCATTTTGCTTGTTTATTAAACAGTTGCAAGAGTGTAGCCTGCGATGTCTGTGACGTGTCTGTATCACTTTTTCCTTGTGAAGAATTTGCGTTTGCTTTTTTCATCATTGCTTCCTTATGGGCGTTTGGGTGGATGTTCTTAAGGTGATTCCACAGGTTGGTGGTATTTTTGGATTTAGCCATTGCTGACCCCATGCTTATATCTTTATCACAAATAAGACACCTTGCTTTCCCTGGTGCCAATTCAATGTAATGGTCCCACACTGGTGCTCTGCTTTTCTCTGCCATCTGTAAAATTAATATCACACACACAGACACACACAAACACCTCTCTGAAGTGACAAGGATACAGAAGTCTGCTTAGGAGACACAAATACTCTCAACTGTTTGACTAATAAAGATTGAGTTTAAGTTACCTGTGATGAATGTTGAAAACAAAAACTGTAATTTCTATATGCAGGAAATCCTATTTTAATAATGGGCATGGTAAGAACCGACGACCAAAGTGTGAGTCATAATTCCCATGACACCTTCCAGCAAAATCTGAAAAGCGGTTCCTTCATTCATTCATTCCATAGGATGTTTTTAGATCGAATTCAAATAAGGTCTGTGTTTCCTGTAGGATTACACCACCTTCACAATTTGATCACTGTGCAGATATCCATAGGACAAGGTAACTCTGATCAATATCGACTAAATATAAGCCGAAGATAAATATTTTTTTAGTAGAGTGGATTTATTGAAAATATGTTGACAAACGTTACCGTATCCTAGTGAGATTTACACGGGTATCAAAAACACAGAGACGTTCTCTATGAGGTCATAATGATAGTAACATTCTCTATGGGGTCAGACCAACATGATGAGGTCATAATGATAGTAACATTCTCTATGGAAGACATGAACGGTAAAATAACGAAGGAACCCCTTTCAAGTTCAGCCGTAACTTATTATAGGAATTATGACACGTCAACTTTTTCTCTCTATACCATTTGTATTTCATATACCTTTGACTATTGGATGTTCTAATAGGCACTTTAGTATTGCCAGCCTAATCTCAGGAGTTGATAGGCTTGAAATCATAAACAGCGCTGTGCTTCAAGCATTGCGAAGAGCTGCTGGCAAACGCAGGAAAGTGCTGTTTGAATGAATGCTTACGAGCCTTCTGCTGCCTGCCACCACTCAGTCAGACTGCTCTATCAAATATCAAATTGTAGACTTAATTATAATATAATATTAACACAGAAATACGAGCCTTTGGTCATTAATAGGGTCAAATCCGGAAACTATAATTTCGAAGACAAAATGTTTATTCTTTCAATGAAATACGGAACCGTTCTGTATTTTATCTAACGGGTGGCATCCCTAAGTCTAAATATTGCTGTTACATTGCACAACCTTCAATGTTATGTCATAATTATGTTCGCAACGAGCCAGGCGGCCCACTCTGTTGTATATACCCTGACTCTGCGTGCAATGAACGCAAGAGAAGTGACACAAGTTTAATATTGATATTTTGCTAGTTTAATATTAATATTTCCCTAGTTTAATATTAATATTTCCCTAGTTTAATATTTCCCTAGTTTAATATTGATATTTCCCTAGTTTAATATTGATATTTCCCTAGTTTAATATTTCCCTAGTTTAATATTGATATTTCCCTAGTTTAATATTTCCCTAGTTTAATATTAATATTTCCTAAGTTTAATATTGATATTTCCCTAGTTTAATATCGATATTTCCCTAGTTTAATATTAATATTTCCCTAGTTTAATATTGATATTTCCCTAGTTTAATATTGATATTTCCCTAGTTTAATATTGATATTTCCCTAGTTTAATATTGATATTTCCCTAGTTTAATATTGATATTTCCCTAGTTTAATATTTCCCTAGTTTAATATTTCCCTAGTTTAATATTGATATTTCCCTAGTTTAATATTGATATTTCACAACTTTAATATTATTTCCCTAGTTTATTATTTCCCTAGTTTAATATTGATATTTCCCTAGTTTAATATTTCCCTAGTTTAATATTGATATTTCCCTAGTTTAATATTGATATTTCCCTAGTTTAATATTGATATTTCCCTAGTTTAATATTGATATTTCCCTAGTTTAATATTTCCCTAGTTTAATATTGATATTTCCCTAGTTTAATATTGATATTTCACAACTTTAATATTATTATTTCCCTAGTTAATTATTTCCCTAGTTTAATATCGATATTTCCCTACTTTAATATTAATATTTCCATAGTTTAATGTTGATATTTCGCTAGTTTAATATCGATATTTCCCTACTTTAATATTAATATTTCCATAGTTTAATGTTGATTTTTCGCTAGTTTAATATTGATATTTCCCTAGTTTAATATCGATATTTCCCTAGTTTAATATTGATATTTCCCTAGTTTAATATTGATATTTCACAACTTTAATATTATTTCCCTAGTTTATTATTTCCCTAGTTTAATATTGATATTTCCCTAGTTTATTATTTCCCTAGTTTAATATTGATATTTCCCTAGTTTAATATCGATATTTCCCTACTTTAATATTAATATTTCCATAGTTTAATGTTGATATTTCGCTAGTTTAATATTGATATTTCCCTCGTTTAATATTGATCAAATCAAATCAAATTTTATTTGTCACATACACATGGTTAGCAGATGTTAATGCGAGTGTAGCGAAATGCTTGTGCTTCTAGTTCCGACAATGCAGTAATAACGAGCAAGTAATCTAACTAACAATTCCAAAAAAACTACTGTCATACACAGTGTAAGGGGATAAAGAATATGTACATAAGGATATTGAATAGTGATGGTACAGAGCAGCATAGGCAAGATACAGTAGATGATATCGATACAGTATATACATATGAGATAAGTATGTAAACCAAGTGGCATAGTTAAAGTGGCTAGTGATACATGTATTACATAAGGATGCAGTCGATGATATAGAGTACAGTATCAACGTATGCATATGAGATGAACAATGTAGGGTAAGTAACATTATATAATATATTATATATATATTTCCCTCGTTTAATATTGCCTGCTAACATTAATTTATTTTAACTAAATATGCAGGTTTAAGAAACATATATACTTTGTATTGATTTTAAGAAAGGCATTGATGTTTATGGTGAGGTACATTGATGTTTATGGTGAGGTACATTGATGTTTATGGTGAGGTACATTCGTGCAACAATTGTGCTTTTATTAAATCATCACCTGCTTGGTGAGGTAGGCTGTGATTCGATGATAAATTAAAAGGCACCGCATCGATTATATGCAACGCAGGACAAGCTAGATAAACTAGTAATATCATCAACCATGTGTAGTTAACTAGTGATTATGTGAAGATTTATTGTTTTTTATAAGATAAGTTTAATGCTAGCTGGCAACTTACCTTGGCTCCTACTGCACTCGCGTACCAGGTGGTCAAGCCTGCCACGCAGTTTCCTCATGGAATGCAATGTAATGTCCAAAAAATGCCGATGACCAATTGTTATGAAAACTTGAAAAATCGTCCCTAATTAAAACTCGGCCACGCCTTTAGTATTTATATTAAAAACCGGATTTATTGATTTCACAATGGCCTATATTAAAGGGCATCTCATTGAACATGTATTTTTATATTGGATAATAATAGTAATAATGGAACGACCCTGACATTTTAACTGGTGATATTTTAGGGACGATAACCAAGTGACACTCATCCCACACGGAGAGCAGTGGTAAGGTTTCTCGCCTGTGTGTATTCTCTGATGATTATTTAGGTATCCTTCCCAATGGAATCTCTTTCCACACTGTTCACAGCTGTACGGTTTCTCCCGTGTGTATCCTTTGGTGGTTATTTAGATGTCCTACCTGATGGAAACTCTTCCCATACTGATCACAGCGGTATGGCTTCTCTCCGGTGTGATATTTCTGGTGTTCACTTAGCCGTCCTGCCCGACTAAAGCTCTTTCCACATTGGGAGCAGTGGTAGGGCTTCTCGCCACTGTGTACTCTCTGATGTGTCTTTAGGTCTCCTGCTTGATTGAAGCTTTTACCGCATTGGGAACTGTGGTGGGGCTTCTCTCCACTGTGTATTCTCTGATGACTCTGAAGGCATCCTTCCAACTTCCAACTCTTCCTACAATGAGAGCATTGGTAAGGCTTCTCTTTGTGCATTAGCTGGTGCCTCTTCAGATTAGATGACAGACTGAAACCCTTCCCACACGGAGAGCAGTGAAAAAGATTGTCTCCTGTGTGAGTTTGTTGGTGTGCCTTTAAATGTGATAACTGATTGAAACTCTTCCCGCATTCAGAACATTGATGAGGCTTCTCTCCTGTGTGTATTCTCCGATGTTTATTACGATTTCCTTCATCACTGAAACTCTTCCCACATTGGGCGCAATGGAAAGGCTTCTCCCCTGTGTGTATTTTATGGTGTCTCTTCAAATGTAATGACGAATCAAAAGTCTTCCCACACTGGGAGCAGTGGAAAGGCTTCTTTCCTGTGTGAGTAAGCTGGTGCGTCTTCAAGGTGCGTGGGGTCTGAAATCTCTTGCCACATTGACCACACATGTAAGGCTTCTTTGTTTTGAGAGTCTGTTTGTGTTGTATGAGTTGAGTTGGGCAAATAAAGCTGCCTCTGCAATCTGAGCAGGGTCTTGGCCTACAAGTGTGCCTTCTCAACTCCTCTGGCTCATAGAAACTAGTGAAGCAGTCCATGCAGTGATGTTTCTGTCTTGAGTTCCTCCGTCTGTGTTGTTTATGGTTTCCTGATGCTGTGGAACTGGGCTCACTGTCTGAACCTGGGTTGTAGCTCTCTCCTGTGGGAATATGGACATATATGAGGTTAGAATCAGAAAGGAAACATTGAAAGGGGCTTTAAAATACTTTTGATGCAAGCAGAAGCCCTACAATGGTTTGGGAATCTCCTGAAGCCACCAAGTCACCAACTTCTCTCCACACCTGAACTTACCTGGGTCAGTGATACTATCTACTGCTGCCTCCTCCTCCTCCTCTAGGTCTGGAGCAGACACTTCCCTGTTCTCCACCTCCTCTTTGATTCCTCTCTCCTCCTCCTCCTCTTTGACAATCACATTGAGTTCCAGTGTTTGACTGCAGTCCTCCAGCTTCACTGAGACCATCTCTGGACCCTGCTGTGAACTTCTCTGGGCAGGAATACCACAGCCAGAACCTGGGGACTCTGTGGACTTGAGTTCAGACATGGAAGGCTAGAGATGGATCCAAAAGAGGAAGCACAACAAGTGAAAGGTGAGTTTCACTAAATGATAAAGGGATATAATGCACTAGGAATCCCTGCTAATAAAATGGAACTAGCTAGCTCACGTTGCTATGGCAACGACAGCAATGTGGAGGAATTATTTGGGTTATCTTTAGCTTACTGACCAGCCCTTAAATCATGAATCTCAGTTCCAGTACATTACACAGAACAGTCATTGACCCCATGACGGAGGTTTTTGAAGATAATCTTCTCCTCGGGGTCAAACAGTGACAAGGGTCTGTAGAGTTCAGTTCCGACAACATCGATTTCTTAAAAATGTAACATGGTAAATGCTTGTACCTCTGTCTGTCCTGTGTAGTTGTGGTAAATGCTTGTACCTCGGTCTGTCCTGTGTAGTTGTGGTAAATGCTTGTACCTCGGTCTGTCCTGTGTAGTTGTGGTAAATGCTTGTACCTCTGTCTGTCCTGTGTAGTTGTGGTAAATGCTTGTACCTCTGTCTGTCCTGTGTAGTTGTGGTAAATGCTTGTACCTCGGTCTGTCCTGTGTAGTTGTGGTAAATGCTTGTACCTGTCTGTCTGTCCTGTGTAGTTGTGGTAAATGCTTGTACCTGTCTGTCTGTCCTGTGTAGTTGTGGTAAATGCTTGTACCTCGGTCTGTCCTGTGTAGTTGTGGTAAATGCTTACTGTTATGGATACAAGTATCCTGTGTGTGTTTCTTTTCTCTCCTTCTCCCCTCACAGGTGAAAATCATCACTCCCCAATCAGTCAACAATCAATCATCAATCAGAAGACACACCTCCTCCTGTTTCCTACCCTATCACAGTTCCTTTCCCTTGGTTTAAAAACCCCATCAGTTGTTTACTCTAGAGCTCAATTCTCTCTGTAAATGCCATGTCTGTAGGTCTCTGTGTTTCACTCTCGCTTTGTGTCTTAACCTCTCTTTTGTTTGAGCACCTCCAAATCACTTTGTCATCTCCTGTGAGTATTGTTTTTGGTTATGGTGTTTGTTTGTTGCTGGTGGGAAAAGGGGGAAATCAAGACAAGTCGCCCATGGGCATACACTACCCGTAGGTGAACTTTGTTAAATACACTAGTTAGAACTGGGCGGACCACCCACTGTATTTTTGGTTAGTTAGTTAGCTGTTGTTAAAGTAGGCTAGTCTAGCTTAGGGGTGTTTTTGTATATTTATTGTTTCTTTCCTTGGGTCCAGCTCAGCACCTTTTCCTGCTCCCCCCCCCATTACCGTGTGTTTATAAATAAACCTGGAGTTTGACGGTAGATTTCTGTTGTCGTGGTTATTTCGTTCACACTTTTACTTTGTCACAATAATAATTTGCATGAGTTATGTTACGGGTCTCATTACCATCCCCCTAGACTGTCGGGCCAAAAGGGATTCGTAACACTTACCATGTACCTCTGTCTGTCCTGTGTAGTTGCCTGCCTTTGTCTGCTGAAATCCATTATTTTTTACTACATAAGACAGAGGTACAACATAAGGTGAAATGTAACCTGTCTGTCTAACAGACTATGTATGTATAGGTACTATCTTGTGTGTAATACATGTCATTTTGAATAGAATGGATCGGCTCTATGTTGACATTAAAAGCTCTTTCTACCTTCTTGAGAAGTCCCTGATTTATATTGGTACAATAATATGACATTCCATTCCATTAATCTTCTAACTCAAATCTTCTGACATAAGAACAGTCCCAAAACAAATGGTCAAGAGTCTCTGGGTCACAACCACAAAATAGACATTTGTTATCAATAGCTATTTTAAATCTGTGTATACTAAAGGTCTTTACAGGGTAGATTCTATGAATGAGTTTGTATGATACTACTTTCACCTTATTAGATACACAATATTTACCAGACAACGAAACCTTGCTCCAGTTCGCTTGTCTTAGGGCTGCACTCCAGTTCGCTTGTCTTAGGGCTGCACTCCAGTTCGCTTGTCTTAGGGCTGCACTCCAGTTCGCTTGTCTTAGGGCTGCACTCCAGTTTGCTTGTCTTAGGGCTGCACTCCAGTACATTTTAGCAGAGGGAATAGTAACATATTGACATAGTTTCCTTATATGGGGCGGCAGGGTAGCCTAGTGGTTAGAGCGTTGGACTAGTAACCGGAACAAGGCAGTTAACCCACAGTTCCTAGGCCATCATTGAAAATAAGAATTTGTTCTTAACTGACTTGCCTAGTTAAATAAAGGTATAAATAAATATTCATGTTATTACATTTATAGGTCTTCTCATTGTATTCAGGCTACAAAACCCTCAACAGTTGCACTTGGAGTGTTGTTATATTCTCCTAAAAGAAGAATAGCACCTTTAGGGACAGCTCTAGCAACAATTTGATACTCTTCGGGAGTGAATGTAACATTGTGTGTTCTCATAAATTCTGGATAATCATATCATTGTCCATCATTATTCAATAATAATGGATTAGAAACCCGGGGCCTAAAAACTAAGGTGCCATTGTATGCTGATTCCTGTTTTCTTTTAAAACCACAATTGGAGTCTCTCCACGGCCTCTTAGAGGATCTAGATACTTCTGCTATCCTCTCTGGATTAAAACCAAATTATGCACTATATTACGTATTGGATCACTAAAAAATGCACATTTTACATTACCATGTAGTTTACCAATTAAATGGAGATGTAGACATACTCGGTATACAAATCCCAAAGGAAAGAAATGATCTCACTCCAATAAATTTTTATAGAAATTTAGCAAAAATAGATAAGATCTTGCTACCATGGAAAGGAAAATACCTGTCTATTTGTGGAAAAATCACCCTGATTAACTCCTTAGTTATATCACACTTTACCTATTTGCTTATGGTTTTGCCTACACCTAGTGACCTGCTTTTTAAATTATATGAACAAAAAATATTAAATTTTATTTGGAACGGCAAGCCAGATAAAATTAAAAGGGCCCTATTTCTATAACGAATATGAATTCAGTGGGCAGAAATTATTAAATATTAAAGCATTAGACCTCTCACTAAAGGCATCAGTCATACAAAAATTATACTTAAATCCAAACTGGTTCTCTTGTAAATTGGTAGGAATGTTTCATCCTATATTCAAGAAGGGCTTTTTTCCCTTTATTCAGATTACACCTGCTCACTTTCGGTTGTTTGAAAAGGAAATCATCTCCAAAATATCTATTTTTTTTAAACAAGCCTTAAAGTTGGTTGCAATTTCAGTTTAATCCACCTGAAAGAACGGAACAAATAGTACAACAAATATTGTGGTTAAATTCAAATATACTAATTGATAAAAAAAACTATTTATCGAATATTTTTTTTTCAAAGGTATAAATTTAGTGAATGATATCATAAATAGGACTGGGGGAGTTATGTCACACATGCAGCTAACACAGACATATGGAAATGTCTGCTCTATCCAAA
Organism: Oncorhynchus tshawytscha; assembly: GCF_018296145.1. Taxonomy (NCBI): domain Eukaryota; kingdom Metazoa; phylum Chordata; class Actinopteri; order Salmoniformes; family Salmonidae; genus Oncorhynchus; species Oncorhynchus tshawytscha. The sequence continues at coordinate 135,942 of NW_024609717.1, forward strand.
ATTACAACCAATTAATTGCAGCATTACCACAGAAATGGAAGAGGCAAGTAGAAGGGGAAACAAGTAAGGAACTTGTATGTCGGCCCTGTATTAAAGAATAAATGGTTAAAGAAAAGTGTGATAAATAAAAACATACACCAATTTCATTTAAGGACCAAAAAACTGACAGCTGTGCCATATAAATGGCAAAATAGTTGGGAAGAGATTTTTGATGTTCCCATTCCATGGCACATGGTTTATGAATTGATACGCAAAACAACGCCGGATTCAAAACTTCAAATTTTTCAATATAAATTACAATACAAAATCCTTGCAACTAATAGAATGTTATATATATGGGGGATACAATCTTCCCAGCTCTGCAGATTCTGCTGTGAGGAGGCAGAGTCATTAGATCATTTATTTTGGTATTGTCCAAATGTAGCTCATTTTTGGTCACAGGTCCAGGAATGGCTGAAGAATTGCAACATTTGCCTAGAACTAATGCTACAGATAGCCATAGTCAATCAATCAATAATATAATAATTATTTTAGCAAAAATGTTTAATTTTAATTTACAATCTGAATGGAGCTGAAGGGTGGGACTGATGTTGAGAATAGGAAGGTTCAGCTGAAGGGTTTTGTGAAGCATGGAGCAGCACAGTTGACAAAATGGGATATGGCAAATAGAAATCTGAAATGGATGATGTTGCACAATCGAGAGACAGATGGGAGGGGTTGCATGGAGCTGAAGGGTGGGACTAATAACAAGATAAACAATGTAGGGCATAAGGGATCTGTAGAATGTATATAGGTTCGGAACTTTTGTGAAATAGCACAGTTACAAATAGAAATCAAACTGGATGGACATCAGAAATAGAGGAAGGACTAAAACAAACAAGCTACCTTATAGAGAACTATTGTAAAGTAGACTGTGTCTGTAGATCTGCTCATGTGTATATGACAAATACAATTTGATTTGATTTGACTAAAAACAAACAAGAGAACTATTGTAAAGTAGATGTGTATAAGATGTATGGATTGAAGGTAAAAGCAGAAGTGTTTATTAGTTTACTCCAATTGTGTATAAGGGGATTAGGGGAAGTGGGGCGGAAGGGGGGAATAATAATAAAGGTATATTCTTTTAAAAAGTATGTATGTCTATATAGGTATGTGTATGTATATATGCATGCGTGTATGGATATATATATTTACCCAAAAAAATACGGGGGATTGGAAATGATGCAGACAATTACATTGGAAACAACATTCTTTCCGCAATATTAAGCTGATCCACCCTCCAGAAAAACAATAATAAAGACTTGTTGTTGTATTTCATGTCTTTATTGTTCCAGATTGTATACCTATGTAGGGAAAATTGTGTTTGTACATGAGGTTCCAAGTTAGAAGTACTTGTTAATGAAAGTTTGCAAGCTTAATAGGGATTTTAACCAAATCAACGTTGCATTTTAGTAAGAATTCTAGACCACCAATCTGTTGGAATATTAAATTAGGGATGATATTCCAAATGCAACCCTTATTTCTTAAGTAGTTTTGTATCCATTTAATCTTAAATATTATATCAGAGGTTTTACAATCCAGAGTATTCAGCCCTCCCTCACCTTGGGTGCTACATTTAACCGCTTTTCTAAAATAATGAGCTTTATTCCTCCATATGAAGTTAAATCATTTTAGTATCAACCATTGTAGTTACTGACAGAGGAACATCCAAGGCTAAGGCAAGCCCCTAGTTCTACTCTTCATACCCCTGATAACTCCTTTGTCCCACCCCCCACACATGCGGTGACCTCACCCATTACAACCAGCATGTCCAGAGATACAACCTCTCTCATCATCACCCAGCGCCTGGGCTTACCTCCGCTGTACCCGCACCCCACCATACCCCTGTCTGCGCATTATGCCCTGAATATATTCTACCACGCCCAGAAACCTGCTCCTCTCATTCTCTGTCCCCAACGCTCTCGGCGACCAGTTTTGATAGCCTTTAGCCGCACCCTCATACTACTCCTTCTCTGTTCCGCGGGTGATGTGGAGGTAAACCCAGGCCCTGCATGTCCCCAGGCACCCTCATTTGCTCATTTCTGTGATCGAAAAAGCCTTGGTTTCATGCATGTCAACATCAGAAGCCTCCTCCCTAAGTTTGTTTTACTCACTGCTCTAGCACACTCTGCTAACCCTGATGTCCTTGCTGTGTCTGAATCCTGGCTCAGGAAGGCCACCAAAAATTCAGAGATTTCCATACCCAACTATAACATCTTCCGTCAAGATAGAACTGCCAAAGGGGGAGGAGTTGCAGTCTACTGCAGAGAGAGCCTGCAAAGTAATGTCATACTTTCCAGGTCCATACCCAAACAGTTCGAACTACTAATTTGGAAAATTACTCTCTCCAGAAATAAGTCTCTCACTGTTGCCGCCTGCTACCGACCCCCCTCAGCTCCCAGCTGTGCCCTGGACACCATTTGTGAATTGATCGCCCCCCATCTAGCCTCAGAGTTTGTTCTGTTAGGTGACCTAAACTGGGATATGCTTAACACCCCGTCAGTCCTACAATCTAAGCTAGATGCCCTCAATCTCACACAAATCATCAAGGAACCCACCAGGTACAACCCTAACTCTGTAAACAAGGGCACCCTCATAGACGTCATCCTGACCAACTGGCCCTCCAAATACACCTCCGCTGTCTTCAACCAGGATCTCAGCGATCACTGCCTCATTGCCTGTATCCGCTACGGAGCCGCAGTCAAACGACCACCCCTCATCACTGTCAAACGCTCCCTAAAACACTTCTGTGAGCAGGCCTTTCTAATCGACCTGGCCCGGGTATCCTGGAAGGACATTGACCTCATCCCGTCAGTTGAGGATGCCTGGTCATTCTTTAAAAGTAACTTCCTCACCATTTTAGATAAGCATGCTCCGTTCAAAAAATGCAAAACTAAGAACAGATACAGTCCTTGGTTCACCCCAGACCTGACTGCCCTCGACCAGCACAAAAACATCCTGTGGCGGACTGCAATAGCATCGAATAGTCCCCGTGATATGCAACTGTTCAGGGAAGTCCGGAACCAATACACGCAGTCAGTCAGGAAAGCTAAGGCCAGCTTCTTCAGGCAGAAGTTTGCATCCTGTAGATCCAACTCCAAAAAGTTCTGGGACACTGAAGTCCATGGAGAACAAGAGCACCTCCTCCCAGCTGCCCACTGCACTGAGGATAGGTAACACGGTCACCACCGATAAATCCATGATTATCGAAAACTTCAATAAGCATTTCTCAACGGCTGGCCATGCCTTCCGCCTGGCTACTCCAACCCCGGCCAACAGCTCCGCCCCCCGGCAGCTCCTCGCCCAAGCCTCTCCAGGTTCTCCTTTACCCAAATCCAGATAGCAGATGTTCTGAAAGAGCTGCAAAACCTGGACCCGCACAAATCAGCTGGGCTTGACAATCTGGACCCCCTATTTCTGAAACTATCCGCCGCCATTGTCGCAACCCCTATTACCAGCCTGTTCAACCTCTCTTTCATATCGTCTGAGATCCCCAAGGATTGGAAAGCTGCCGCAGTCATCCCCCTCTTCAAAGGGGGAGACACCCTGGACCCAAACTGTTACAGACCTATATCCATCCAGCCCTGCCTATCTAAGGTCTTCGAAAGCCAAGTCAACAAACAGGTCACTGACCATCTCGAATCCCACCGTACCTTCTCCGCTGTGCAATCTGGTTTCCGAGCCGGTCACGGGTGCACCTCAGCAACACTCAAGGTACTAAATTATATCATAACCGCCATCGATAAAAGACAGTACTGTGCAGCCGTCTTCATCGACCTTGCCAAGGCTTTCGACTCTGTCAATCACCATATTCTTATCGGCAGACTCAGTAGCCTCGGTTTTTCGGATGACTGACTTGCCTGGTTCACCAATTACTTTGCAGACAGAGCTCAGTGTGTCAAATCGGAGGGCATGCTGTCCGGTCCTCTGGCAGTCTCTATGGGGGTGCCACAGGGTTCAATTCTCGGGCCGACTCTTTTCTCTGTATATATCAATGATGTTGCTCTTGCTGCGGGCGATTCCCTGATCCACCTCTACGCAGACGACACCATTCTATATACTTTCGGCCCGTCATTGGACACTGTGCTATCTAACCTCCAAACAAGCTTCAATGCCATACAACACTCCTTCCGTGGCCTCCAACTGCTCTTAAACGCTAGTAAAACCAAATGCATGCTTTTCAACCGATCGCTGCCTGCACCCGCATGCCCGACTAGCATCACCACCCTGGATGGTTCCGACCTTGAATATGTGGACATCTATAAGTACCTAGGTGTCTGGCTAGACTGCAAACTCTCCTTCCAGACTCATATCAAACATCTCCAATCGAAAATCAAATCAAGAGTCGGCTTTCTATTCCGCAACAAAGCCTCCTTCACTCACGCCGCCAAGCTTACCCTAGTAAAACTGACTATCCTACCGATCCTCGACTTCGGCGATGTCATCTACAAAATGGCTTCCAACACTCTACTCAGCAAACTGGATGCAGTCTATCACAGTGCCATCCGTTTTGTCACTAAAGCACCTTATACCACCCACCACTGCGACTTGTATGCTCTGGTCGGCTGGCCCTCGCTACATATTCGTCGCCAGACCCACTGGCTCCAGGTCATCTACAAGTCCATGCTAGGTAAAGCTCCGCCTTATCTCAGTTCACTGGTCACGATGGCAACACCCATCCGTAGCACGCGCTCCAGCAGGTGTATCTCACTGATCATCCCTAAAGCCAACACCTCATTTGGCCGCCTTTCGTTCCAGTACTCTGCTGCCTGTGACTGGAACGAATTGCAAAAATCGCTGAAGTTGGAGACTTTTATCTCCCTCACCAACTTCAAACATCTGCTATCTGAGCAGCTAACCGATCGTTGCAGCTGTACATAGTCTATTGGTAAATAGCCCACCCATTTTCACCTACCTCATCCCCATACTGTTTTTATTGATTTACTTTTCTGCTCTTTTGCACACCAATATCTCTACCTGTACATGACCATCTGATCATTTATCACTCCAGTGTTAATCTGCAAAATTGTAATTATTCGCCTACCTCCTCATGCCTTTTGCACACATTGTATATAGACTCCCCCTTTGTTTTCTACTGTGTTATTGACTTGTTAATTGTTTATTCCATGTGTAACTCTGTGTTGTCTGCTCACACTGCTATGCTTTATCTTGGCCAGGTCGCAGTTGCAAATGAGAACTTGTTCTCAACTAGCCTACCTGGTTAAATAAAGGTGAAATAAAATAAAAAAATAAAAAAGGGAGGTATAAACTCATCTGGACCTTCAGACTGTGATAAAAGTACACACCCAGATAAAGATCTCTTAATAACCAGGAGTTAAATCTCTTTCCAATGTCCTCTACAAAAGGAGAGAAAATTAAGTCGGTCCTTTCTTTCTGATCTTTGCTAACTGTAATACCAAGATATGTGATCACAGCTTTTACAGGGATATTACATACGGAGTTTAAGTCACATCTTTTCCACAAAAATAATTCACATTTCCTGATATACAGAGATAAACCTGATACATGTGTGGAAGGCATTAATACACTCAACAGCTTTCCTGACTTCATTATGATCTTTATTTTGAAATGCTGGTGTCGTCAGCCAATTGGTCAATATTTTATCTCTTTGTCTTGTATCCGAATACCCCTAAAACTATCCTTATTTATACGAAGTGCCATAACTTGTGTGATCAATAAAAATAAGAAAGGAGAAAATTGGGCATCCTTGTTTAATTCCACGTCTAACATCGAATCTCTGTAAAGTTCCATGGGATCATTTAACAGAGCTGTTACTATTATTGTAAAATGTCTTAATTACATTTTGAAAATATTGACCAAAACCAAAAAATTGAAGAGTGTCAAAAATAAAATAATGTTCAACTGTATCAAATGCCTTGTAAAAGTCTACAAATAAAATAAAGTTATCTTCCATAATGTGCTCATTGTAGTCTATCAAGTCCAATACTAGTGGAATACTATACATGAAACAAATTCAATAATATCCTTCTGATAATATTGATAGAATTCACTGATTATGCCAGCATTCCCTGGAGATTTGTTCTCTTTTAACTTGCTGGTACATTTTTTAAATGTAATTGATAGAAATAATTTTGATCACAAGACTTTTGGAAGTCTTCATCTATACATGTTGCATAGTCTTTGACAGAGTCCTAGCAAGGCAGATATGTTGTTAGTAGGGCAGGCATGACTGGTATAAAGGTTACCATGAAATTCTGAAACATCTTTTGGGTTTTCATTTTCTTTGCCATCTATATTAAGCTCATGAAAATATTTCTTTCTTTCTAAATTGTAAAAGTATTTTGTATATTTTCCCCACCTTCCTCCAACCATCTCCTTCTCGATCTTACAAATGCCCCTTTTGCTCTCTCTTCATACATCCGGTCCATTTCTAGTTGTAAAGAGAATAACTGAGCCTTTCCCTCTTCATCAAGGTCCTCCATAGAGATTAGAGAAAGGATTTCCTTAATAAGTTTATCTTCCCTCAATCTTTTAAGTTCAGCAATTTCTTTACCTCTTCACATGGCTGTTTGTCTTATTTCACACTTCCTGAATTCCCAATATTTCCCATAAGACTTAAATAGTTGGGCTTTCTTCCAATTGTCTTGTATAATATCTTTGTCATCCATCTTGAAATTATCATCTTCCAACAGTCTACTATTGACTTTCCAATAACTCCGGTTCGGTTTAACTTCAGATCCATTAATATTTAAAGATGAGAATATAACTTTATGATCAGTAAGAATTGATGGTTCAATTGATACCTTCACTACAGAATTATCTAATGAATTAGAAATCAACCCGAAGTCAATTGTTGACTGTCTGGAAATGTCCTTGTTACTCCAAGTGAAGTCCTTTTTATCAGGACATTTAGATCTCCAAACATCGACTAATCCAATACATAGGTTATTAAACTCCGGATTAACAATGCTGGATCTGTTAGGAGGGGGATATCTGTCAATCATCACATTAGATAAAGATTTAAAATCTCCACCTAAGATAATTTCGATATCCTGAAATACACCTGTAACTCTATGAGTCTCTTCTTCAAATTCTTTAAATAATATCCCGTTGTTTTGTTTGTTGTTGGATGCATAAATATTCCCTGAATAAAAACATTTCACTGTTGAAATTCACTGTTAAAATGAACCAACGTCCAGAGTGGTGAGTCTTCCTACTGACGACCTCCCCTTTAAATGAACCTCTTAAAACTGCTCTACACCTGCAGAGTGGTGAGTCTTCCTACTGACAACCTCCCCTTTAAATGCACCTCTTAAAACTGCTACACCTGCAGAGTGGTTGTTGTCATATGATAACCAGATATTGTTATCACAATTGCATCTCAAACAGTGACATACACTCTTGGTCGTAAGGTAACAGGCCTGAGCTGGGGACTGGAGGGGCGCAAGTTGTGAGTATTGTGGTCCATACTCACCATATTTTCATCACCCATTGGAGTATTTTCCCCCCACAGTTACATTCTGAAGAGGAGTGCCCTCAACCACACCATCTTTTGTGGTTAACTGTCCATCTGACGATCTCCCCATTTCTTTCCTTTAGGTTCTGGAAGTCTCCATGTGAGTTCTACAAGCTAGCCAGATAAGCTTGCTAGCTCAAAAACTATCTAGTAGTGTCGAAAACTTAGTTTTAGAGGTGGAAAACTTGCAGAAAGTAATCAATTACTTTGGTAAACAAACTAAACCACATTCATTCGGGGTTTATCACCATAGAAATGAACTACCAAATGGTCATATTTGGGTAAAGAAATCCAATAATTCCTTCAACTACCAAAACAAATGATCTGCACTGACCGCCATCTTGCGCGCCCACAGCGTGTTTCCTAAAGGCTAGTTAGCAAGCTAGCTAGATCAATAGACTAATCGATGTTGATCGGGTGAGCGTGGACAAATAATCCGAATTTTAAATCGTGTTTGTTGTATTTGGAAACGTCATAGAAAATGATTAAAAAACAGTTTGATTTTACCTTCACACTTGATTTTGAAAGTTGCCCGCTGCTGCTGCTGTTGTTGTTTGCCCTGTTTTAACAGAACGAGATATGCGCTGTTCCCGCGAGAATACAGATCTGTGCGCTCTAGACCGTCGTGGCTGCGCATATTGCGCAAATTCATTTAAATCTTTCTTTCTGAATAAGATTTTATATTTTATTTAACCTTTATTTAACTAGGGCAGGATAACATTATATTTTACTCAGTCATCTCAGATCATATGTGAATTGGCTTGGAGACCATTTTGGCAGTTAATCACGGTTCCAAACTGGTCAAAGAAAGCAACTTCTTCACTCAAACTGTTTGTAATTCATTTACGTGTCGATAGTTCCATCTTGTGGTTTAACGGAGCGACTACACATTGCATTCATCTCAACTTTACTGATGTCTCTTTCAGGTTGAATAATCATACAAATATATTACATCTTAACGACCAAAACAGCTATTCTGAATAAATACCCAAAACAATAATTAAAGAACATGACAACAGTAATGGAATATCATATTATTGTACCAATATAAATCAGGGACTTCTCAGGAAGGTAGAAAGAGCTTTTAATGTCAAAATAGAGCCGATCCATTCTATTCAAAATGACATATATTACACACAAGATAGACTATGTATGTATAGACACTATGTTAGACAGACAGAGAGGTTACATTTCACCTTGTGATGTACCTCTGTTTGTCTTAATGTAGCAGACAAAGGCAGGCAACTACACAGGACAAGATAGTGTCTATACATACATAGTCTATGTTAGACAGACAGAGATGTTACATTTCACCTTCTGTAGGTCCTGCTTATATCAAAACAAACAGTACAAAGTATGGCAGCTCACAGAGGGAGGAACACTTTAAAACTGCAGGGGGGGTTTTGAGTTTGTCTTTACAGTGTGTGTCTTGACTCTCCGTATGTGTTGGGTGAGATGTTTCTGGAGCGCAGACATCCACAGGTCAGGTACTGCATACTAGTGTGTGTGTGTGTCACTGTGTGCCTCCGTGTGCCTATGTGTGTGTGTCTCTGTGTGCCTGGCACCTGTCTCTGCATGCTCGTGTGTCTCTGTGTGTCTCTGCGCGCCCGTGTGTGTGTGTGTCTCTGCGTGTGTGTGTGTGTGTGTGTGTCTAGTTAGGGGAGATGGTCCTGGAGCGTAGACATCCACAGGTCAGGTACTGCATAGCCTTCATGCTGACGTGCATCAGGGGCCCCAGGTTGAACAACATATGGTAGAAGGCGTGCACCGACAGGCCGCCCGTCTCGTCTGCATACTTCAGTGCCACGATGGGCGTGTACAGCGGGTTGGTAAGGTTCCGGAACCGTGCAGAACTGCCCTGCTCAATCACCTTCTTAGTACACTACAGCAGAGTGAGAGAGACTAGTTAGTGCACTGCTGGGGGAGGAAGAGAAGGAGAGAGAGACTAGTTAGTGCACTGCTGGGGGAGGAAGAGAAGGAGAGAGAGACTAGTTAGTGCACTGCTGGGGGAGGAAGAGAAGGAGAGAGAGACTAGTTAGTGCACTGCTGGGGGAGGAAGAGAAGGAGAGAGAGACTAGTTAGTGCACTGCTGGGGGAGGAAGAGAAGGAGAGAGAGACTAGTTAGTGCACTGCTGGGGGAGGAAGAGAAGGAGAGAGAGACTAGTTAGTGCACTGCTGGGGGAGGAAGAGAAGGAGAGAGAGACTAGTTAGTGCACTGCTGGGGGAGGAAGAGAAGGAGAGAGAGACTAGTTAGTGCACTGCTGGGGGAGGAAGAGAAGGAGAGAGAGACTAGTTAGTGCACTGCTGGGGGAGGAAGAGAAGGAGAGAGAGACTAGTTAGTGCACTGCTGGGGGAGGAAGAGAAGGGGAGAGAGAGACTAGTTAGTGCACTGCTGGGGGAGGAAGAGAAGGAGAGAGAGAGAGAGACTAGTTAGTGCACTGCTGGGGGAGGAAGAGAAGGAGAGAGAGACTAGTTAGTGCACTGCTGGGGGAGGAAGAGAAGGGGAGAGAGAGACTAGTTAGTGCACTGCTGGGGGAGGAAGAGAAGGGGAGAGAGAGACTAGTTAGTGCACTGCTGGGGGAGGAAGAGAAGGAGAGAGAGACTAGTTAGTGCACTGCTGGGGGAGGAAGAGAAGGAGAGAGAGACTAGTTAGTGCACTGCTGGGGGAGGAAGAGAAGGGGAGAGAGAGACTAGTTAGTGCACTGCTGGGGGAGGAAGAGAAGGGGAGAGAGAGACTAGTTAGTGCACTGCTGGGGGAGGAAGAGAAGGAGAGAGAGACTAGTTAGTGCACTGCTGGGGGAGGAAGAGAAGGGGAGAGAGAGACTAGTTAGTGCACTGCTGGGGGAGGAAGAGAAGGGGAGAGAGAGACTAGTTAGTGCACTGCTGGGGGAGGAAAGGGAGAGAAAGACAGTGGAGAGAGAGAGAAAAAAAGAGATGGGGGTAGAGAGAGACAGAGAGTAGAGAGAGAGAGACAGAGTAGAGAGGGAGAGAGAGACAGAGGAAGAGAGAGGGGGGAGTAGGGAGAGACAGAGTAGAGAGAGAGTAGGCCAGACACACACTCAGGCAGGTGGACTAACCCTGGCGATGTCATCGGGGGTCTGTCCTAGCGTCTCAAAGATGTCGACGGAGGAGGGCAGGTAGACGTTTTTAAAGTAGTTGACGGTATCGGCATCAGCCCCAGGGAACTCTTTCTGACGGACGTCCTGAATCATCTTCGATTCAAACTCTGTATGGACCGGGCCTGGCTCTATCATAGACATACTAGGAGGAGGGAGGGGAGGGGAGGGGGAGAGGGGGAGAGGAGGGAGAGGAGGGAGAGGAAGGAGAGGAGAGGGGAGGGGAGAGAAAGAAAGGGAAGAGGGAGAGGATGAGGAGGGGGAAAGAGGGATGGGGGAGAGAAAAGAAAGAGGGGGAGAGGAGAGAGAAAAGAAAGAAAGAGGGGGAGAAGGAGAGGGAAAAGAAAGAGGGAGAAGGAGAGGGAAAAGAAAGAGGGGGAGAAGAGAGTGGGAGAAGGAGAGAGAAAATAAAGAAGGGGAGGGGAGAGAGAAAAGAAAGAAAGAGAGGGGAGAAGGAGAGAGAAAAGAAAGAGAGGGGAGAAGGAGAGATAAAAGAAAGAAAGAGGGGGAGAAGAGATAAAAGAAAGAAAAGAGGGGAGAAGGAGAGATAAAAGAAAGAGGGGGAGAAGGGGAGAGAAAAGAAAGAGAGGGGAGAAGGGAGAGAGAAAAGAAAGAAAGAGGGGAGAAGGGGAGAGAAAAGAAAGGAAGAGGGGAGAAGGAGAGAGAAAAGAAAGAAAAGGGGAGAAGGAGAGAGAGAAGAGGGGGAAAGAAAGAGGGGGAGAAGAGAGAGAAAGAGAGAAAGAAAGAGGGGGAGAAGGAGAGAGAAAAGAAAGAGAGGGGAGAAGGAGAGAGAAAGAAAAGAGAGGGGAGAAGGAGAGAGAAAAGAAAGAGAAGGGGGAGAAGGAGAGGGGAGAAAGAAAGAAAGAGGGGAGAAGGGAGAGAAAAGAAAGAAAGAGGGGAGAAGGAGAGAGAAAAGAAAGAAAGAGGGGAGAAGGAGAGAAAAGAAAAAAGAAAGAAAGAGGGGAGAAGGAGAGAGAAAAGAAAGAAAGAGGGGAGAAGGAGAGAGAAAAGAAAGAAAGAGGGGAGAAGAGAGAGAAAAGAAAAGAAAGAGGGGAGAAGGAGAGAGAAAAAAAGAAAGAGGGGAGAAGGAGAGAGAAAAGAAAGAAAGAGGGGAGAAGGAGAGAGAAAAGAAAGAAAGAGGGGAGAAGGAGAGAGAAAATAAAGAAAGAGGGGAGAAGGAGAGAGAAAAGAAAGAAAGAGGGGGAGAAGGAGAGGGAAAAGAAAGAAAGAGGGGAGAAGGAGAGGAAAAGAAAGAAAGGGGGAGAAGGAGGGGAAAAGAAAGAAAGAGGGGGAGAAGAAGAGAGAAAAGAAAGAAAGAGGGGGAGAAGGAGAGAGAAAATAAAGAAAGAGGGGAGAAGGAGAGAGAAAAGAAAGAAAGAGGGGGAGAAGGAGAGAGAAAAGAAAAGAAAGAGGGGGAGAAGGAGGGAGAAAAGAAAGAAAGAGGGGGAGAAGAAGGAGAAAAGAAAGAAAGAGGGGAGAAGGAGAGGAAAAGAAAGAAAGGGGGAGAAGGAGGAGAAAAGAAAGAAAGAAGGGGGAGAAGAAGAGAAAAAGGGGGAGAAGGAGGAGAAAAGAAAGAAAGAGGGGGAGAAGAGAGAGAAAAGAAAGAAAGAGGGGGAGAAGGAGAGAAAAGAAAGAAAGAGGGGGAGAAGGAGAGAGAAAAGAAAAGGGGGAGAAGGAGAGAGAAAAGAAAGAAAAGATGGGGAGAAGGAGAGAGAAAAGAAAGAAAGAGGGGGAGAAGGAGAGAGAAAAGAAAAGGGGGAGAAGGAGGGGGAGAAGGAGAGGAAAAGAAAAGAGAGGGGAGAAAAAGAGAGAAGAAGAAGAAAGAAAGGGGGAGAAGGAGAGAGAGAAAAGAAAGAGAGGGGAGAAGGAGAGAGAAAAGAAAGAGAGGGGAGAAGGAGAGAGAAAAGAAAGAAAGAGGGGAGAAGGAGAGAGAAAAGAAAGAGGGGGAGAAGGGAGAGAAAAGAAAGAAAGAGGGGAGAAGGAGAGAGAAAAAAAGAGAGGGGAGAAGGAGAGAGAAAAGAAAGAAAGAGGGGGAGAAGGGGAGAGAAAAGAAAAAAGAGGGGAGAAGGGAGAGAAAAGAAAGAAAGAGGGGAGAAGGAGAGAAGAAAAGAGGGGAGAAGGGGAGAGAAAAGAAAGAAAGGGGGAGAAGGAGAGAGAGAAGAAAGAGGGGGGGGAGAAGGAGAGAGAAAAGAAAGAAAGAGGGGGAGAAGGAGAGAGAAAAGAAAGAAAGAGGGGAGAAGGAGAGAGAAAAGAAAGAAAGAGGGGAGAAGGAGAGAGAGAAAGAAAGAGGGGGAGAAGGAGAGAGAAAAGAAAGAAAGAGGGGGAGAAGGAGAGAGAAAAGAAAGAAAGAGGGGAGAAGGAGGGAGAAAAGAAAGAGAGGGAGAGAAGGAGAGAGAAAAGAAAAAAAGAGGGGGAGAAGGAGAGAGAAAAGAAAGAGGGGGAGAAGGAGAGAGAAAAGAAAGAGGGGGAGAAGGGGAGAGAGAAGAAAGAGTGGGAGAAGGAGAGAAGAGAGAACATGTTTTTAATCGTATGTTTTAATTGGTCCGTCCCCGACAAAATATACACATTAAATTTAAAAAATAAAGACATTAATTTAGGAAAACATCTGTGTTAGAGAGACTCACGTGACGTTAAACTTGAGCAGCTGTACAGCCAGACACTCACAAAACCCTTCCATGGCAAACTTCGAGGCAGCATACACGTCATTAAACACGACACCTGAGATCAGAGAGCAGTATGTCATCAGGATCCCCACTACTACCACATCTTCTGACAAGCATTATGTAAAAAAAAAAAACATAAAGAAATGAGTTTCATCCAATTTTCAAATGAACAACAGACATAATATTCTATGAAACAGGCGATTTTACATTGAATTTCTTCACATGGCTTCACCATTACATAAAAGTCCACCATTATATCATATTCTCAACCGTTTATGATGTTGTACACGGAACCATTGTCATCCTTCACCATCAAAACATAGATGTAGACATCACCTTTTCTGTGTATTCATGTCTGGTTCAGCAGATAGGACAGGAAAACACACTGTCCGACTGTGGCAGAATATAAAATGGCCGCCACGGCTGCCAGGAGGCGTTTTTGCAATGCCTCCATATCTGAACATGTTCAGGGCCTCAAACTGTACAAGTGTACCGAGTTTCGTGCTTTTATTAAAAAGTGAACATATCACATTTGCCACATATCGCTTGGACCACTATGATGTGTATCTCCTCCTCTTTTTCACATCAGCCAATCAACCAATCAATCTATAAAGCATAGTTCCGTACCCTGTAGTCCCATGACACTGCTGACCACTATGATGTGTATCCCCTCCTCTTTTTCACATCAGCCAATCAACCAATCAATCTATAAAGCATAGTTCCGTACCCTGTAGTCCCATGACACTGCTGACCACTATGATGTGTCCTCCCTTCCTCTTCTTCATATCTGGCATCACCTCCTTGATCATCCGGATCACACCGAAGAAGTTGGTCTCAAACACACTCTTCATCTCAGCTATACTGATGCTTTCCACCGGTCCCACCAGACCTATACCTGCATTATTAACTAGAGAGAGAGAGGAGGAGGAGGGAGAGGAGAGGTGGGAGGGGCGGAGGAGGGAGAGGAGAGGTGGGAGGGAGAGAGGAGGATGGGAGACGGAGGGGGAGAGAGAGAGAGAGGTGGGAGGGAGTGGATGGGAGAAGGAGGGGGAGAGAGAGGTGGATGGGATGGGGGGGAGGGAGAGAGAGAGGTGGGAGGGAGTGGATGGGAGAAGGAGGGGGGAGAGAGAGGTGGGAGGGAGTGGATGGGAGGGGGAGGGGGAGAGAGGTGGGGGGAGTGGATGGGAGAAGGAGGGGGAGAGAGAGGTGGGAGGGAGTGGATGGGAGAAGGAGGGGGAGAGAGAGGTGGGAGGGAGGGGGAGAGAGAGGTGGGAGGGAGTGGATGGGAGGGGGAGAGAGAGGTGGGAGGGAGGAGAATGGGAAAAGGAGGGGGAGAGAGAGGTGAGAGGGAGGAGGAGGAAAGGAGAGGTGGGAGGAAAGGAGGAGGGAGAGGCGGAAGGAGGAGGAGGGAGAGGTGGGAGGGAGGAGGATGGGAGAAGGAGGGGGAGAGAGAGGTAGGAGGGAGTGGATGGGAGAAGGAGGGGGAGAGAGAGGTGGGAGGGAGTGGATGGGAGGGGGAGAGAGAGGTGGGAGGGAGGAGAATGGGAAAAGGAGGGGGAGAGAGAGGTGAGAGGGAGGAGGAGGAAAGGAGAGGTGGGAGGAAAGGAGGAGGGAGAGGCAGAAGGAGGAGGAGGGAGAGGTGGGAGGGAGGAGGATGGGAGAAGGAGGGGGAGAGAGAGGTGAGAGGGAGGAGGAGGGAAAGGAGAGGAAGGAAGGAAGGAAGGAGGGAGAGGAGGAAGGAGGAGGAGGGAGAGAGAGGTGGGAGGGAGTGGAAGAGAGAGATGAGAGGGAGAAGGAGGGGGGAGGAGAGAGAGAAAAGAGGTAGAGAGGGGGAGGGGGAGAAGAGAGAGGAAGGAATCGGGAAACAAGAAGGAAAGAGTGACACCCCTGTTCACATAGGTGATCAGAGCACTCTTGTCTCTTCAGTTGTGTTCCAATCGTCACCACCGGGTGGCAGTATAACCTAAGGCTTTATCCCAGTCTCTCACTACACTGAGTTATAACCAGGCTTTATCCCAGTCTCTCACTACACTGAGTTATAACCAGGCTTTATCCCAGTCTCTCACTACACTGAGTTATAACCAGGCTTTAGCCCAGTCTCTCACTACACTGAGTTATAACCAGGCTTTAGCCCAGTCTCTCACTACACTGAGTTATAACCTAAGGCTTTAGCCCAGTCTCTCACTACACTGAGTTATAACCAGGCTTTAGCCCAGTCTCTCACTACACTGAGTTATAACCTAAGGCTTTAGCCCAGTCTCTCACTACACTGAGTTATAACCAGGCTTTAGCCCAGTCTCTCACTACACTGAGTTATAACCAGGCTTTAGCCCAGTCTCTCACTACACTGAGTTATAACCAGGCTTTAGCCCAGTCTCTCACGACACTGAGTTATAACCAGCCTTTAGCCCAGTCTCTCACTACACTGAGTTATAACCAGGCTTTAGCCCAGTCTCTCACGACACTGAGTTATAACCAGGCTTTAGCCCAGTCTCTCACTACACTGAGTTATAACCAGGCTTTATCCCAGTCTCTCACTACACTGAGTTATAACCAGGCTTTAGCCCAGTCTCTGACCAGGGCCTGTATAGTACATATCAGCCATACTCAACTGGCGGACCGCGGTTCAGATCCGGGTCCAGAAAAGGGTAAATGTGGACTGCGGGTCCCTACTTTTTAGGAACTAATTTGGGCTTTCAACTTACTGCTGTTGAGAGTTGTACTAGTAGAATGCACCAGGCGGATGAATCACAATATCCCTTTGCCACCTAGGACCTTGGCCACCTAGGACATTTGCCACCTAGGACATTTGCCACCTAGGACCTTGGCCACCTAGGACCTTTGCCACCTAGGACATTTGCCACCTAGGACCTTTGCCACCTAGGACCTTGGCCACCTAGGACCTTTGCCACCTAGGACATTTGCCACCTAGGACCTTTGCCACCTAGGACCTTTGCCACCTAGGACCTTTGCCACCTAGGACCTTTGCCATCTAGGACCTTGGCCACCTAGGACCTTGGCCACCTAGGACCTTGGCCACCTAGGACCTTTGCCACCTAGGAAATGTGTGTGACCGGACCTTCTCAAATAGTAGTTGCAGTGGTGGATAAAGTACCCAGTTGTCATACTTGAGTAAAAGTAAAGATTCCTTAATAGAAAAGGACTCAGTAAAAGTGAAAGTCACCTAGTAAAACACTACTTGAGTAAAAGTCTAAAAGTATTTGGTTTTAAATACACTTAAGTATCAAAAGTAAATGTAGTTGCTAAAATATGCTTCCGTATCAAACGTTAAAGTATAAATCATTTTAAATTCCTCATATTAAGCAAACCAGATGGCAACATTTATTTTTTCTTTATGGATAGCCAGGGGCACACTCCAACACTCAAACATAACTTACAAACGACACGTGTGTTTAGTGAGTCTGTCAGATCAGAGGCAGTAGGGATGACCAGGCATGTTCTCTGTTTAGTGAGTCAGCCAGATCCGAGGCAGTAGGGATGACCAGGCATGTTCTCTTGATAACTGGGTGAATTGGACCATTTTCCTGTCCTGCTAAGCATTCAACATGTAACGAGTACTTTTGGGTGTCAGGGAAAATGTATGGAGTAAAAAGTACATCATTTTCTTTAGTAATGAAGTAAAAGTTGTGAAACATATGAATAGTAAAGTACAGATACCCCCCAAAAACTACTTAAGTAGTACTTTAAAGTATTTATACTTAAGTAGTACTTTAAAGTATTTATACTGAAGTAGTACTTTAAAGTATTTATAAGTACTTTACACCACTGAGTAGTTGAGTACCCCTGGTATACATCAAGCATCTAAGGAGCGATGATCTAGGATAAATGCTGCCTTCTAGAACACAATGAATAAGACCTGATCCTAGATCAGCACTCCTAGTCTGAGACGCTTCATACATATGGCCCCTGAACCGAGGTCAGTTTTACTGTGGCCTCTCCAGTCTCTCAATGAACTATGATCTGAACCGAGGTCAGTTTTACTGTGGCCTCTCCAGTCTCTCAGTTAACTATGATCTGAACCGAGGTCAGTTTTACTGTGGCCTCTCCAGTCTCTCAATTAACTATGATCTGAACTGAGGTCAGTTTTGCATGGTTTATCCCTAATGGTTAAAGTCAGGATGGAGGGAGATATGTGTTGTATAGTTGAGAACCTACAACAGTACATAGTATTTTAGACCTTGAATAGATGTGTGTAATAGTAGTATAGTTGAGAACCTACGACAGTACATAGTATTTTATACCTTGAATAGACCTGTGTAATAGTAGTATAGTTGAGAACCTACGACAGTACATAGTATTTTATACTAGGACACTGTCAAGATGGCACCTAGATGGCTCTGGTTTATACATTTTTGTTAATTTTCAAATCCTGTGGTCTGTTTTGTTTCGACAGAAGTGTTGCCTTGCATCATAAAAACAAAGGTTGATCCTTACTGAGTACTGTGTAATAGTAGTATTGTTGAGTACATAGAGAATAGGGTGCCATTTGGGACGCCTTCAGAGAAGTCCATAGATCACACAGGTTGTTCCTTACTGAGTACTGTGTAATAGTAGCTTGATCCTTCCTGAGGACTGTGTAATAGTAGCTTGTTCCTTACTGAGTACTGTGTAATAGTAGCTTGTTCCTTACTGAGTACTGTGTAATAGTAGCTTGTTCCTTACTGAGTACTGTGTAATAGTAGCTTGTTCCTTACTGAGTACGTCGACATGTCTGTCCTTGATTCCGTCGATACACTGTTTGACTGACTCGTCCGTACACACGTCCAACACAGCTAGAGAGAGGCTCTTCCCGTACGCATCACCTGCTGCCTCCACCAGCTTGTCTTTACGCTTCAGGTCTCGCATGGTGGCAATGACTGGAGAGAGAGAGGAGAGAGGAGAGATGGGGTGGGAGGGAGAGAGAGAGAGGAGAGGGGAGAGAGGGGGGGGAGGGAGAGAGAGAGAGGGGGAGAGAGGAGAGGGGGTGGGGAGAGGAGAGGGGAGAGAGAGAGGAGAGGGGGTGGGAGAGAGAGGGGGTGGGAGAGAGGAGAGGGGTGGGAGAGAGGAGAGGGGGTGGGAGAGAGGAGAGGGGGTGGGAGAGAGGAGAGGGGAGAGAGAGAGGAGAGGGGGTGGGAGAGAGGAGAGGAGATGGGAGAGGGGGTGAGAGAGAGAGAGGGGGGGTGGGAGAGAGAGAGGAGAGGGGAGAGGGAGAGAGAGGGGAGAGGGACAGATTGGGAGAGATTGGGAGGGAGAGATTGGGAGAGAGAGAGAGGGGGAGAGAGAGAGAGAAGGGTCAAACAGAGTTCACTGGATTAAACCTGATAATGAGTAAACAGAAATTACACTGTGTGTGTTTGAGCACGTAAGTGTGTGTAATACATTGGTGTTAGACAGAAGTTACAAACCCTGCATGTATGTGCATGTTCGAGTATGGAATGTTTATATTATTTGTGTGAGTGTGGGTGGGTGGGGTTTACTATTGTGTGTGTGTTTGTGTGGAATGTGTATGTTGAGAGGTGAGGAGAGGAGGAGAGGAAAGAGCGGAGGGAAACCACATTCTATAAGACATTATGATAATAATAATAATAATAATAATAATCATATTCCCAAAGGACTGAATTTACTATTGTTAATCTTTGTAGCTATTTCTCACCTCTCTCCTCTCCTTCCTTCCTCCTCCCCCTTCTCCTTCCTTCCCCCTCCTCCTCCCTCCCCTTTCCTTCCTTCTCCCCCTCCCCCCCTCCTTCCTTCCTCCTCCTCCCCTCCCCCTTTCCTTCCTTCCTCCCTCCCCTCCCCTTCTTTATGGAGACCTTCCCCCTCTCCTTCTTTATGGAGACCTTCTCCCTCTCCTTCTTTATGGAGACCCTCCCCTCTCCTTCTTTATGGAGACCCTCCCCCTCTCCTTCTTTATGGAGACCTTCCCCCTCTCCCTCTTTATGGAGACCTTCCCCCCCTCTCCTTCTTTATGGAGACCTTCCCCATCTCCCTCTTTATGGAGACCTTCCCCCTCTCCTTCTTTATGAAGACCTTCTCCCTCCCCCCTCCCCCTCTCCTTCTTTATGGAGACATTCCCCCTCTCCCCTCCCCTTCTTTATGGAGACCTTCCCCCTCTCCTTCTTTATGGAGACCTTCTCCCCCCTCTCCCCTCTCCTTCTTTATGGAGACCTTCCCCCTCTCCCCTCTCCTTCTTTATGGAGACCTTCCCCCTCCCTCTCCTTCTTTATGGAGACCTTCCCCCTCTCCCCTCTCCTTCTTTATGGAGACCTTCCCCTCTCCCCTCTCCTTCTTTATGGAGACCTTCCCCCTCTCCCCTCTCCTTCTTTATGGAGACCTTCCCCTCTCCCCTCCCCTTCTTTATGGAGACCTTCCCCCTCTCCCCTCTCCTTCTTTATGGAGACCTTCCCCCCTCCCCTCCCTCCTTCTTTATGGAGACCTTCCCCTTCCCTCCCCTCCCCTTCTTTATGGAGACCTTCCCCCTCCCCTCTCCTTCTTTATGGAGACCTTCCCCCTCTCCCCTCTCCTTCTTTATGGAGACCTTTCCCCCTCTCCTTCTTTATGGAGACCTTCCCCCTTTATGGAGACCTCCCCCTCCCCCTTCTTTATGGAGACCTTCCCCCTCTCCCTTCTTTATGGAGACCTTCCCCCCTCTCCTTCTTTATGGAGACCTTCTCCCTCTCCTTCTTTATGGAGACCTTCCCCCTCTCCTTCTTTATGGAGACCTTCCCCCTCTCCTTCTTTATGGAGACCTTCCCCCTCTCCTTCTTTATGGAGACCTTCCCCTCCCTCTCCTTCTTTATGGAGACCTTCCCCCTCCCTCTCCCCCTCCTTCTTTATGGAGACCTTCCCCCCTCCCCTCTCCTTCTTTATGGAGACCTTCCCCTCTGGAGACCCCCTCCTTCTTTATGGAGACCTTCCCCCTCTCCCCCCTCCTTCTTTATGGAGACCTTCCCCCCCTCCCTTCTTTATGGAGACCTTCCCCCCTCTCCTTCTTTAGGGAGACCTTCCCCCCCTCTCCTTCTTTAGGGAGACCTTCCCCCTCTCCTTCTTTAGGGAGACCTTCTCCCCTCCCCCCTCCTTCTTTATGGAGACCTTCCCCCCCTCTCCTTCTTTATGGAGACCTTCCCCCTCTCCTTCTTTAGGGAGACCTTCTCCCTCTCCCCCTCCTTCTTTATGGAGACCTTCTCCCTCTCCTTCTTTATGGAGACCTTCTCCCTCTCCTTCTTTAGGGAGACCTTCCCCCTCTCCTTCTTTATGGAGACCTTCCCCCTCTCCTTCTTTAATGGAGACCTTTTCCAGGTCGGTCTCTACTTGTAGCACATTATGCTGTTCATATGACAGTTGATTCAGGGAGAAGGTAATAGGCAGGTAGCCTTAAGGTTAGAGAGAAGGAAGGAGGATGAGTTGATGTCCAAGGACCCGTTTAGCTACATCAAATTATGACGATCCTTTTATTCATCATCTGTATACAAGGTCAAACCCACTTTATCCCAACCCCTCTGAAAGACACAAAAAGATGTTACATTTTAATTTGACCAGCTTCTCACAGCAGGGGAAAATAATCCTGCAGCAACAGGACATGTGAATTATTATGTGGATTATGATTAATAGACAGGTTTGTAGGGGTTGATACATTCAGAGATTTTACAGTGGAAATTACAAACTTTAGAAGCCCCCCCCAAAAATATCAAATTAAGAATTTTCTGCTGTGCAGGAAAATCCTCTGCGAAAACAGAGTGATCAAATTAAGATAGGACACCTGCATACAGGTTGGAGCAGGGGGCTGCCACACTGGGCGCCCGTGGAGCAGTTGTGGGGGTTTTAAGTGCCTTGCTCAAGGGCACAACGACAGGCAATGGCAACTAGGATTTGATTCCAGCAACTCCCGGGTCCCGTCAGACCCCGGGATTCGAACCGGCAGTACCTGCCGCCCCGTATAACTAAATCACTGTCAGTTAACTATCTGATGGACCGCTCAGTATCATCCCAGGGGCCGGCGCCAGTCCACGGACCACAGGTTGCGTACCGCTGGTCTACATCTAACTGTGTGTATCACATGGTTCTGAGTATCCTATAATATCCTGTACTACTATATACATAACAATTAACCCTGTACAGGTTAATATACCCCACATGGTTCTGAGTATCCTATACTACTCTATACATCTATATGTCCCTACCTTAGACCACATGGTTCTGAGTATCCTATACTATCCTATACTACTATACATCTATATGTCCCTACCTTAGACCACATGGTTCTGAGTATCCTATACTATCCTATACTACTATATACATCCCTACCTTAGACCACATGGTTCTGAGTAGGTTACATGGTTCTAGTATCCTGTACTATCCACATGGTTCTGAGTATCCTGTACTATCCTAGACCACATGGTTCTAGTATCCTATATACATACTACTATACATCTATATGTCCCTACCTTAGACCACATGGTTCTGAGTATCCTGTACTATCCTATACTACTATATACATCTATATGTCCCTACCTTAGACCACATGGTTCTGAGTATCCTGTACTATCCTATACTACTCTATACATCTATATGTCCCTACCTTAGACCACATGGTTCTGAGTATCCTATAATATCCTATACTACTATATACATCTATATGTCCCTACCTTAGACCACATGGTTCTGAGTATCCTATAATATCCTATACTACTATATACATCCCTACCTTAGACCACATGGTTCTGAGTATCCTATACTATCCTGTACTACTATATACATAACAATTAGCCCTATACAGGTTAATATATACCACATGGTTCTGAGTAACACCTGATTCCACTAATGAAAGGTTTAACAATGTGTTGATCAGCGGGATTCAACTGAATAGTGTTAAGGATTAAAAAAATAAACATGTTCGCCCCTCAGAACCAGGATTAAAAAACACTGTGTTATACTATTCTATAGATAGCAGCCAGACGGCCCTGAACTACCTGTACCTCACGTGTCTGCTGTCTGATTTAGCCCTGGCACTGTGGGCTGATCTTATTATGGGGCTAGCTTAGCGTTAGCACTCAACCGACAGCACCAAGAATACCCATCCCACGCCACCCTCTGGCTCACCCGCGGCCCAGGATGAGGCCTCTAAGTGGGGCAGTAAGCGGCCCAGCCAGGGCCCCTCCTGGAGGTTTAGGTATTATCCACCAGGCATTAGGACACTGAGAGCAGTGGTAATGCTACTACTCTTACTGATTGGTCTCAGTTAAGCAGGGATGAGACATAATAACCATGTGTAACTTACACACACACTCTTACATACACAGAGCCTTACATAGCCCAGACTGCAGACACACTCTTACGTACACAGAGCCTTACATAGCCCAGACTGCAGACAGACAATCATGTAACCATGCTATGTGTTATAACCTGCTATGTAAGTGATGTATGTTGTGTACCAGTGTTATAACCTGCTATGTAAGTGATGTATGTTGTGTACCAGTGTTATAACCTACTATGTAAGTGATGTATGTTGTGTACCAGTGTTATAACCTGCTATGTAAGTGATGTATGTTGTGTACCAGTGTTATAACCTGCTATGTAAGTGATGTATGTTGTGTACCAGTGTTATAACCTGCTATGTAAGTGATGTATGTAAGTGATGTATGTTGTAGAGGTCGACCGATTAATCAGAATGGCCGATTAATTAGGGTAGTTTTGGGCACCGATTTGGCCGATTATTTTTTACGATTTTTTTATTTATTATAATTTTTTTTACGCCTTTATTTAAATCAATACACAGAAGTATATATTTTTAAACCTGCATATTTAGCTAAAAGATATCCAGGTTAGCAGGCAATATTAACCAGGTGAAATTGTGTCACTTCTCTTGCGTTCATTGCACACAGAGTCAGGGTATATGCAACAGTTTGGGCTGCCTGGCTCGTTGCGAACTAATTTGCTAGAATTTTACGTAATTATGACATAACATTGAAGGTTGTGCAACGTAACAGGAATATTTAGACTGATGGATGCCACCCGTTAGATAAAATACAGAAGGGTTCCGTATTTCACTGAAAGAATCAGCGTTTTGTTTTCGAGATGATAGTTTCCTGATTCTACCATATTAATGACCTAAAGGCTCGTATTTCTGTGTGTTATTATGTTATAATTAAGTCTATGATTTGATAGAGCAGTCTGACTGAGCGATGGTAGGCACCAGCAGGCTCGTAAACATTCATTCAAACAGCAATTCCATGCGTTTTAACAGCAGCTCTTCACAATGCTTCAAGCACAGCGCTGTTTATGACTTCAAGCCAATCAACTCCCGAGATTAGGCTGGTGTAACCGATGTGAAATGGCTAGCTAGTTAGCGGGGTGCCCGTTAATAGCGTTTCAATCGTCACTCGCTCTGAGACTTGGAGTAGTTGTTCCCCGCGGCTTTTGTGGAGCGATGGGTAACGCTGCTTCGAGGGTGGCTGTTGTCGATGTGTTCTTGGTTCGAGCCCAGGTAGGGACGAGGAGAGGGACGGAAGCTATACTGTTACACTGGCAATACTAAAGTGCCTATAAGAACATCCAATAGTCAAAGGTATGTGAAATACAAATGGTATAGAGAGAAATAGTCCTATAATTCCTATAATAACTACAACCTAAAACTTCTTACCTTGGAATATTGAAGACTCATGTTAAAAGGAACCACTAGCTTTCATATGTTCTCATGTTCTGAGCAAGGAACTGAAACATTAGCTTTCTTACATGACACATATTGCACTTTTACTTTCTTCCCCAACACTTTGTTTTTGCATTATTTAAAGTTTCATTATTTATTTGAGGCTAAATTGATTTTATTGATATATTATATTAAGTTCAAATAAGTGTTCATTCAGTATTGTTGTAATTGTCATTATTACAAATAAAATATAAAAATTGGCCGATTAATTGGCATCGGCTTTTTTTGGTCCTCCAATAATCGGTATCGGCGTTGAAAAATCATAGTCGGTCGACCTCTAGTATGTTGTGTACCTGTGTTATAACCTGCTATGTAGTTGATGTGCATTGCATACCAGTGTTATAACCTGCTATGTAAGTGATGTGCATTGCATACCAGTGTTATAACCTGCTATGTAAGTGATGTATGTTGTTTACCAGTGTTATAACCTGCTATGTAGTTGATGTATGTTGTGTACCAGTGTTATAACCTGCTATGTAAGTGATGTATGTTGTGTACCAGTGTTATAACCTGCTATGTAAGTGATGTGTGTTGTGTACCAGTGTTATAACCTGCTATGTAGTTGAAAGTTGTGTACCAGTGTATGTTGTGTATGTGTGTTGTGTACCAGTGTTATAACCTGCTATGTAGTTGATGTGCATTGAATACCAGTGTTATAACCTGCTATGTAAGTGATGTATGTTGTTTACCAGTGTTATAACCTGCTATGTAAGAGATGTATGTTGTTTACCAGTGTTATAACCTGCTATGTAAGTGATGTATGTTGTTTACCAGTGTTATAACCTGCTATGTAAGTGATGTATGTTGTTTACCAGTGTTATAACCTGCTATGTACCAGTTATTGATGTGATGTTGTTTACCAGTGTTATAACCTGCTATGTAGTTGATGTATGTTGTTTACCAGTTGTTGTTTACCAGTGTTATAACCTTATGTAGTTGATGTATGTTGTTTACCAGTGTTATAACCTGCTATGTAGTTGATGTATGTTGTTTACCAGTGTTATAACCTGCTATGTAAGTGATGTATGTTGTGTACCAGTGTTATAACCTGCTATGTAGTTGATGTGTGTTGTTTACCAGTGTTATAACCTGCTATGTAGTTGATGTGTGTTGTTTACCAGTGTTATAACCTGCTATGTAGTTGATGTGTGTTGTTTACCAGTGTTATAACCTGCTATGTAGTTGATGTGTGTTGTTTACCAGTGTTATAACCTGCTATGTAGTTGATGTGTGTTGTTTACCAGTGTTATAACCTGCTATGTAGTTGATGTGTGTTGTTTACCAGTGTTATAACCTGCTATGTAGTTGATGTGTGTTGTTTACCAGTGTTATAACCTGCTATGTAGTTGATGTGTTGTTTTGTTTACCAGTGTTATAACCTGCTATGTAGTTGATGTGTGTTGTTTACCAGTGTTATAACCTGCTATGTAGTTGATGTGTGTTGTTTACCAGTGTTATAACCTGCTATGTAGTTGATGTGTGTTGTTTACCAGTGTTATAACCTGCTATGTAGTTGATGTGTGTTGTTTACCAGTGTTATAACCTGCTATGTAGTTGATGTGTGTTGTTTACCAGTGTTATAACCTGCTATGTAGTTGATGTGTATGTGAGTCTTTAGTAGGGGTTGGAGTAAAGCAGAACGTTTCCACGCACAGACACTTCCAGAAGGTTAAGAGTGTGCAAAGCTGTCATCAAGGCAACGGGTGGCTAATTAGAAGAATCTCAAACAGAAAATATATTTTGATTTGTTTAACACTTTTTTGGTTACTACATGATTCCATATGTGTTATTTCATAGTTTTGATGTCTTATCTATTATTCTACAATGTAGAACATAGTAAAATAAAGAAAAACCCTGGAATGAGTAGGTGTGTCCAAACTGTTGACTGGTACTGTACATACACGGACAATCATGTAACCCTGCTGTGTAAGTGTTGGAACCTGCTGTGTAAGTGTTGGAACCTGCTGTGTAAGTGCTGGAACCTGCTGTGTAAGTGTTGGAACCTGCTGTGTAAGTATTGGAACCTGCTGTGTAAGTGTCAGCCTGCTGTGTAAGTGCTGAAACCTGCTGTGTAAGTGTCAGCCTGCTGTGTAAGTGCTGAAACCTGCTGTGTAAGTGTTAACCTGCTGTGTAAGTGTTAACCTGCTGTGTAAGTGCTGAAGCCTGCTGTGTAAGTGTTAACCTGCTGTGTAGGTGCTGAAGCCTGCTGTGTAAGTGTTAACCTGCTGTGTAAGTGCTGAAACCTGCTGTGTAAGTGCTGAAACCTGCTGTGTAACTGTTGGAACCTGCCGTGTAAGTGTTGGAACCTGCTGTGTAACTGTTGGAACCTGCTGTGTAAGTGTTAACCTGCTGTATAAGTGTTAACCTGCTGTGTAAGTGCTGAAACCTGCTGTGTAACTGTTGGAACCTGCCGTGTAAGTGTTGGAACCTGCTGTGTAACTGTTGGAACCTGCTGTGTAAGTGTTAACCTGCTGTATAAGTGTTAACCTGCTGTGTAAGTGTTAACCTGCTGTATAAGTGTTAACCTGCTGTGTAAGTATTGGAACCTGCTGTGTAAGTGTTGGAACCTGCTGTGTAAGTGCTGAAGCCTGCTGTGTAAGTGTTAACCTGCTGTGTAAGTGCTGAAACCTGCTGTGTAAGTGTTAACCTGCTGTGTAAGTGTTGGAACCTGCTGTGTAAGTGTTGGAACCTGCTGTGTAAGTGCTGAAACCTGCTGTGTAAGTGTTGGAACCTGCTGTGTAAGTGTTAACCTGCTGTGTAAGTGTTGGAACCTGCTGTGTAAGTGTTGGAACCTGCTGTGTAAGTGCTGTGTTGGAACCTGCTGTGTAAGTGTTGGAACCTGCTGTGTAAGTGTTGGAACCTGCTGTGTAAGTGTTGGAACCTGCTGTGTAAGTGTTGGAACCTGCTGTGTAAGTGTTGAACCTGCTGTGTAAGTGTTGGAACCTGCTGTGTAAGTGTTGGAACCTGCTGTGTAAGTGTTGGAACCTGCTGTGTAAGTGTTGGAACCTGCTGTGTAAGTGTTGGAACCTGCTGTGTAAGTGTTGGAACCTGCTGTGTAAGTGTTGACCTGCTGTGTAAGTGTCACATGGCACCCTATTCCCTACATAGTGCACCCTATTCCCTACATAGTGCACCCTATTCCCTACATTGTCCACCCTATTCCCTACATTGTCCACCCTATTCCCTACATAGTGCACCCTATTCCCTACATAGTGCACCCTATTCCCTACATAGTGCACCCTATTCCCTACATAGTGCACCCTATTCCCTACATAGTGCACCCTATTCCCTACATAGTGCACCCTATTCCCTACATAGTGCACCCTATTCCCTACATAGTCCACCCTATTCCCTACATAGTGCACCCTATTCCCTACATAGTGCACCCTATTCCCTACATAGTGCACCCTATTCCCTACATAGTGCACCCTATTCCCTACATAGTGCACCCTATTCCCTACATAGTGCACCCTATTCCCTACATAGTGCACCCTATTCCCTACATAGTGTACCCTATTCCCTACATAGTGCACCCTATTCCCTACATTGTCCACCCTATTCCCTACATTGTCCACCCTATTCCCTACATAGTGCACCCTATTCCCTACATAGTCCACCCTATTCCCTACATAGTGCACCCTATTCCCTACATAGTCCACATAGTCCACCCTATTCCCTACATAGTGCACCCTATTCCCTACATAGTGTACCCTATTCCCTACATTGTCTACCCTATTCTCTACATAGTGCACCCTATTCCCTACATAGTCCACCCTATTCCCTACATAGTGCACCCTATTCCCTACATAGTCCACCCACCCTATTCCCTACATAGTCCACCCACCCTATTCCCTACATAGTGCACCCTATTCCCTACATAGTGTACCCTATTCCCTACATAGTGTACTACTTTTAACCATAAATCATGTTTTTTATAGAGATAAATCATAGACTACAGGTTTTTATAACCCAATATATCGGACTATTTGGACTTAATAACCTACCAACAGCATCGTCACCATTAGGCTGCTGTACACCAGACACACACACACACACACTTTTCTGTGTTACAGCCTGAACTCAAAATGGGTTCAATCTTTTTTTTTCTCGCTCACCCATTTACACACAATACGCCATAGTCACAAAGTGAAAACATGTTTTGAGAAAAATGTTGCATATTTATCGAAAATGAAATACAGAAACATCTCATTGACATAATTATTCTCACCCCTGATCAACACTTTGTCGAAGCATCTTTGTCAGCGATTACAGCTGTGAGTGTTTCTGGGTACATCTCTAAGAGCTTTCCATGCCTGGATTGTACAATATTTGCACATTATTATTTTCTAAATTCTTCAAGGGCTGTCAAAATGGTTTATGATCATTGCTAGGCAACCATTTTCAGGTTTTGCCATAGGTTTAAGTGGAAACTGTGATTCAGCCACTCAGCATCATTCCCTGTCTTCTTGGGAAACAAATCCAGTGTAGATTTGGCCTTGGCTATCGGTTATTGATCTGCTGAAAGGTGAATTAATTTGTATCGGTTATTGCCCTGCTGAAGGGTGAATTCATTTGTGGTTGAATCTGTGTCTGAAATTCACTGCTTGACTGAGGCACTTTACAGGTAATGAGGTATTTATTTAAAAAAAAATCATGTTAAACACTATTATTGCACACAGAGTGAGTCCATGCAACTTATTATGTGACTTGTTAAGTACATGTTTACTCCTGAACTTATTTAGGGTTGATGTAACAAAGGGGCTGAACACTTATTGACCCAAAACACTTCATCTTTTTACTTTTTTGTATTAATTTGTAACAATTTAAAAATACATAATTCCACTTTGACACTATGGGATATTGTGTGTAGGCCAGTGACCAAACATCTAAACGGTATACATTTTAAATGCAGGCTGTAACACAAAATGTGGAACAAGTCAAAGGGTGTGTGAATACTTCCTGAAGGCCCTGGAGGTTACTCTCTTACCGTGATAGCGCTGTTTCTCGTCCTTAGCGAGCATCACCGCCATCCTCAGCCCGATCCCGGAGGAGCAACCGGTGATTAGCACCACTTTTTGTCCTGGGTTCGCCATGGCTCTCCTAACGTTTTCCCCTTAACGGTTCAAACAACTAACGTCGCTTCTCTTCTCTCTCCAGTTGGCACATCGGGAATGAGCAAGCAGAAGCGCGAGTAAGATGACAGGGGCTTTGCGTTGAGAGCCCCTGTAAGCGGATAACACGCACACAAACACAACACCGCGCTCCAGAGTCACATGGACAGCACAGACCTGCGCGAAGATTATCTAATGCGTAGGCTTCACTGTCGGTTGGTCACCTGGTGTGGCCTCACCGCCTCATCTGTTGAACTCGGTAGAACAGTAATGACTAGGCCAGGGACCGGGACCTCCCCCGGGAACTCCCCTCCCGTCTGTTGTTTACGGTTGCGAGTTAGACTAGTAGAATACACAATGTACAATTTCAGATTCGGTTGCACATTAGCAGTTTTTCTCGTTATTTCAATCACTGACAGTCACTCAGTTAGCCCATGTCAGGGAGCATGTTTTAGCTTGGTAAATGAGTCTAGTAGCCAGCTATTTAAACTTGTAGTAATCACGGCCAAATTACCACCTGGGGGCTCCCCCATTGATTTTGTTAGTCAACTTTCACTCAGATATTACAGTAACAACTGTAAACATCTCTCTGTCTATCCTATGGTAACATGTTTAGAATTTCAGAAAACTTGCTTTAAACTCACAGCATTTTCTCTACACCCCATTGCAAAATGTGTAGAATTACAACATTATAATTTGGGGGACGGGTGGGGGGTAATGGCAGGCCCTCATGATGAGTTCAGATTATTTGAGGCCAGCGCCATCAAAGTTGCCCATGTCTGGACTAGGCTACGTATCATTGGTAAGGGATGCATTCCCCACACTCTCGTCCTCACAAGAACGTACTCAAGAGAATGTGATCGGAGAATGCACACGTACTGTAGCATGAGAGTGTGAAGTACGGTAGTATGCATATTGAGAATCACCCTGAGTTTACAGAACAATATGCTGCCTACACTATGAAACACCCTGAGTTTAACAGAACAGTATGCTGCCTACACTATGAAACACCCTGAGTTTACAGAACAGTATGCTGCCTACACTATGAAACACCCTGAGTTTACAGAACAGTATGCTGCCTACACTATGAAACACCCTGAGTTTAACAGAACAGTATGCTGCCTACACTATGAAACACCCTGAGTTTAACAGAACAGTATGCTGCCTACACTATGAAACACCCTGAACACCCTGAGTTTAACAGAACAGTATGCTGCCTACACTATGAAACACCCTGAGTTTACAGAACAGTATGCTGCCTACACTATGAAACACCCTGAGTTTAACAGAACAGTATGCTGCCTACACTATGAAACACCCTGAGTTTACAGAACAGTATGCTGCCTACACTATGAAACACCCTGAGTTTAACAGAACAGTATGCTGCCTACACTATGAAACACCCTGAGTTTAACAGAACAGTATGCTGCCTACACTATGAAACACCCTGAGTTTAACAGAACAGTATGCTGCCTACACTATGAAACACCCTGAGTTTACAGAACAGTATGCTGCCTACACTATGAAACACCCTGAGTTTGAAACACAGAACAGTATGCTGCCTACACTATGAAACACCCTGAGTTTAACAGAACAGTATGCTGCCTACACTATGAAACACCCTGAGTTTAACAGAACAGTATGCTGCCTACACTATGAAACACCCTGAGTTTAACAGAACAGTATGCTGCCTACACTATGAAACACCCTGAGTTTAACAGAACAGTATGCTGCCTACACTATGAAACACCCTGAGTTTAACAGAACAGTATGCTGCACTGAAACACCCTGAGTTTAACAGAACAGTATGAACACTATGAAACACCCTGAGTTTACAGAACAGTATGCTGCCTACACTATGAAACACCCTGAGTTTAACAGAACAGTATGCTGCCTACACTATGAAACACCCTGAGTTTAACAGAACAGTATGCTGCCTACACTATGAAACATGGAAAATTTTAGGAGACACTGATTGCGAATACAATTAATCATATTTGTTTTTATCGTTAAAGCAAAGTAGTTTTACGTTTTTTAATGACAACTTTTTAAAATGAGTAATATTGCTGATAACATAAACTTACCTAAATAAAATAAACCATTATCTTTGAACAAATTGTGCTCATCACTGCCTGGTTAGAATACCTATCAGATTACTCAGACAGGGGCGCAACTTTCGCTGTGGACAGGGGGGGCGACATTGTATTTTTGTCCTCCCCAGTTTTATAATTGGAATGTGATACTGCCTCCGAGCAGTCGGGCAGGCTGTTTGGAGTGTTTTTCCGACTGGATAAATAATAATAATAATAATTATGTCCCCCCCCACTTATAAAACCAAAGTTGCGCCCCTGGGTTACTGTTTAATGATGTCATATATTAATATGTTGGCCTAGGTTGAACATTTAGGCATTGCTTTTCTGGCTGTTTTTTTTTTTTACCTGAATGTATCTTGTGTTTTTAATTAATTTTAACCTGGTACTTTTTCAGACCACTTTTATTAATCACTTTCAGATCTTTATATTAGACGAAAACTGCTCAGACACCTCTTACAGTATCTCCAGTTGATCCTTGTAGTGAAGCTGAGGTGAAAGGACTGATGTTTGGCGCCACCTTGTGGCCTAGGTATCTCATTACAGAGGAAAACAGAAAGTCAAAGTAAGACACTCAATAATGACTAGATGGTCTTGTCTCTTGTCCTAACAATGGGAGTTGTTGTCCCAAAGGCGGGAAGGCTGGCGATCTGCTTATCATGGATAGATTTTGACGAGAGTAAACCCTCTCGCTTTGCCTCTTCCTCTCTGTTTATGTCTAGAAAGATGTCAGAATTACAGATATGACGTCATCATTTTAGAACTAGGCCCACGGGACCACAGTTTTCAAAACAACCAATCAACACAATCAACTTTATCCCATTTTTTTTATATTGCCAGCGTCTTGAGATCATGTAGGCCTAAACTGTGTTCATGCAGATAGTAGCTTATAACAAGATACGACAAATTTAGCAAACGAGACATAAGTGCATGGAGGCGGCCATCTTGCATGTCCACCATTGATTTGGATTGATTGAAATGTAGTTTATTTTTTATACATATTTCATTGACAAGACGAACACGCACGCATGCATGCACACACACACACACACACACACACACACACACACACACACACACACACACACACACACACACACACACACACACACACACACACACACACACACATTGAAAACGTCCTACCTGAGGGAGGAGGGCAGGGCACCTTGGAACTATATCTACAGCAGGGAAAGGGGTAAAGTGTGTGTCACCTGGATACCTGCTGGGTCCTGGATACCTGCTGGGTCCTGGATACCTGCTGGGTCCTGGATACCTGCTGGGTCCTTCCTGGATACCTGCTGGGTCCTTCCTGGATACCTGCTGGGTCCTTCCTGGATACCTGCTGGGTCCTTCCTGGATACCTGCTGGGTCCTGGATACCTGCTGGGTCCTGGATACCTGCTGGGTCCTGGATACCTGCTGGGTCCTGGATACCTGCAGGGTCCTTCCTGGATACCAGCTGGGTCCTGGATAACTGCTGGGTCCTTCCTGGATACCTGCTGGGTCCTGGATACCTGCTGGGTCCTCACATCTCAACATGTGTCCAAAATGGTACCCTATTCCGTGTGTAGTGCCCTAATTTAGACCAGGACCCAATGCACCCTATAATATAGTGTAGTGCTCTACTTTAGACCAGGACCCAATGCACCCTATAATATAGTGTAGTGCCCTACTTTAGACCAGGACCCAATGCACCCTATAATATAGTGTAGTGCCCTACTTTAGGCCAGGACCCTATGAGGGATAGGGCGCCATTTGGGACAGAAGCCTGTGGGTGTTAAAGTGTGAGTGAGAGGGAAAGAAGGAGGGAGAGAAATATCTAGACAGACAGACAGACAGACAGACAGACAGACAGACAGACAGACAGACAGACAGACAGACAGACAGACAGACAGACAGACAGACAGACAGACAGACAGACAGACAGACAGACAGACAGACAGACAGACAGACAGACAGACAGACAGACAGACAGACAGACATCTGCAGAGGAGGAAAAGAAAGAGAGAGTATAACATTCGATTATATGATCTCCAAAAAATAATCAGTGTACATTTACTAAAGCATTGAGAAACAATCAAAACCAACTCACAGGTCTCCATGTCAGCTTTAGCCAGTTTACCAGCCTGGAAGTGAATCCTGAGTTAAGAACAGATGTGCCACATTAGAGAGGTTATCTTGTTCCCATATAAGGGAACCCAAGTCTCCTGTAATCCACATGACTATAGAAGCACACAGAGTTAAAGCCCTAGGCGTTAGAAGACTCAGTTCACTGAGTTTAAGCCAAGGCATTGACTAGCTCAAATCTTTAGGTATCTAACGTGTGGTTATTCATACTATTCACTAGCTCCGTTACTAGAGGAAGGAGAAAGACGGCCGAGGTGGAGGAGAGGAGGAAAACTAGAGGAGAGAGAGAGGGGGAGATGAAAAGTAGGAGAGAGAGAGGGATGAAAGGTAGGAGAGAGAGAGGGAGGAGGACAACTAGAGGAGAGAGAGAGGGATGAAAGGTAGGGGAGAGAGAGGGAGGACAACTAGAGGAGAGAGAGAGGGATGAAAGGTAGGAGAGAGAGAGAGAGATGGAGATGAAAGGTAGGAGAGAGAGAGAGGAAGGACAACTAGAGGAGAGAGAGAGGGGTGAAAGGTAGGAGAGAGAAAGAGAGATATAAAATGTAGGAGAGAGAGAGGGAGATGAAAGGTAAGAAAGAGAGAGAGAGAGAGAGAGATGAAAGGTAGGAGAGAGAGAGAGAGGCAGGACACCTATAGGAGAGAGAGGAATGAAAGGTAGGAGAGAGAGATGAAAGGCAGGAGAGAGAGAGAGTCAGGAGGAATACTTTTTCT